>NC_084951.1:8649246-8820158 GCF_949316205.1 Platichthys flesus | reverse complement strand
CCCCCCTCGAGCATTATAACAGAAGAGGAGATTGAAGGTTTATTTTTATTTAATGGTAGACGTCTCGGGAGATGGTTTAGCGGCGAACCAGGCGAGCTGTCGCAGGAAGCCGAGCCGAGCGCCTCCGCCACCTCCGAGACGAGATATGTGGAGCCTGCCGCTCTGACGAAGTTACTGATTTAACATCTAAAAAATGAATCTCTGGAAATAGCCGATTGTCAGTCGTTTCCGGAGAATTTCACCGTTTCTTACAAGAACTATTTGTATTTAGTGGCTCACAGAGACGAATTCATTTTGCCAGTGTGCCCCCTCCCTCCGCCTCCTCGAATGAATGGGTTCCTGTATTCAGGGCCCAAGCAGCTGCAATGAACAAGATGGCGTTCAAAGCCTTTTTCATCGCCGCTTCTTCTCAGACTGAGAGAGACAGCTGCTGAGCATCGGATGGGTTCAGGCTTGACAAAAAGGATTTCTATGATTTCTCCCTCTCGTAAAAACGTACACAATGTGTTTGTGTTAATACATTTAAAATCGGATGGCATTCCTTGTCGGATGAATGTATTGAGTGCAGCTTGAATGCAGGACAACATGGTGGGGAAGGGGTGTTGTACATTTTGACTATGAACCTGATTACCTGGAAACATGGCAGCTATGATCAATTTTTGTATAGTTTATAAGAAATAAACATTTGACTAAGATTTTTATACAAAACTTGATTTGAAGCATCTGTAATGATGCATCAGGAAAACATATTTTCATAATCTTTACCAGTTAAAATATTTTTGAACAGATAAACAAAAAGGTGTCGTAATTTAAAATTCAATCTTGAAAGTTTGGGCCCAGGTCTGGTGTTTTTTCCCCAACATTTGATCCCAAACTCGATATACTAATATCTTTTTTTCTTGTATCCTCTTTTTACTCACAGTTGCTACTGTCTTGGTTTCACTATCACTGTAATTTCACACTGTGCTGTGATTTATCAAATAATAACTTGATTGAACTGATCCAGCACTTTAGATTTTGTAAACCACTGCATTTAGAATGCAGGACAGAGCTCAGAGTTTAAAGTTGTATACTCTCTTGTTTGGGAACTGTAACTCCAAGCTCACCCAACCACATTCAGTCATCAAACTCAGCCTAAAAATTATTGGCAGATAATGTGATCTGGATGTGACCCACAAGGTACTGACACTGTTACCCTGGTGGATCGTGAGGGCACGACCAGCATGACAACTAGTCTTGATGGCTATGCAATGATACAAGTAGAGTATGATGAGCCTGTCTGAAGTCAGTAATGTGTGTCTCTGTGTTTGCACTCCGCAGAGCTTTTCAGTAGGATGTGTGTCACCACAATATAATGACCATGTGTTTAAAAACTTTTTCTGTGCAGACCTTTGTTTTTGAATAGGGATTTTAATCTCATTCATGTATTTATTTATTTATTTTTAATCCGTGAGTGAGGGACATGGATGGGATTAAATTCTTAGTCTGCGGATTATATCTCTTTGGGATTATATGGCTTTGGTCAGTGATAGGGCTGATTTTTCTTCACCTCTGAAATTATCTGCATTTAACTATATGCCCAGTATGAGTCTTTTTAAAGGCATCAAATAATTTTTGGCTATGTGTGTACTAGGGCAATATAGCTCAAAATTGTATCACAATGTTTCAAAGAAATTTGCGATAAGATAACGATGTGTATGACCATATGGAAGAAAAAATACTCAACATTTTAGCGCTGATTGCAGCTTGCAGGCAGCAGCCTATATTATTGCAGTCTAAATGAAGGACATTTTCCTTCTTGCCCAGTTAGCACCAGGTGTCTGGTTGATCTGTTAGCAGCCAAGACCGGTGTGCTGGCCTTTTCTTCTTCCAACAGAAGCTGGATCATCTTTTTTCTTTCTGTGACTAGTTTGAACTGAGGTAGGCCTATTTCCACTTGAGCATCGCGGAGCACCCGCTGCCGCTTCCAGCTGTGAGCAAAGCAGCCACAACCTTTTTTCCAACCTGCACTGCTCTCTCAGTCCTGGGGTCCTTCAGACTCCTCTCAGACAATAAAGAAAGACAGTTGGTCTCTCTCTGTCTTTCACACACACCCTCTCTCCCCCTCACGCACACACTAGGGTGGCTAGATGATCTTTTTTGTAGATCAGAGCTATAGGTGCTTACAAACACATGTTAGGATATTCTTATCACAGATTCATCCCACAGTGGTGGCTGTGCTTTCCATCATCAGGTTTAAAACAGGTTAAATCACCAGTCAAGTATTCAAGATAGTCTAATCCTTGCAATAGACAAATGAAAGCACACCAATAACACTCACAAAAGGAAGGGACACTTTAATAACTAAAGGCAGGAATTATTGCTGATATGACTGCCTGCCAAAATGAATAGGCATGGGGCTGGGGGTTAGGTTAGAGAGAAATATAAATTTTTAATCTGTTCTTACTTGATTTTTGGGGTAAAGAGACACGGTTCTCACAAAACAAGTTTAGATTTTTTTTTATAGGTAAATGAAATTGATCGATAGCAATGTGCAAACGATGGCCAAAGCATGAAAGTCTGGTCCCGTTATTGAGAGCGATGGCTTTGACAACATTGGCCCTGCTGTCTGTTGTCACACACTGTCCTCTTCCACAACTTAAGAAACTTCCTTAAACCATCTGCAATATTTTCTCCCGTGTGATCCTCGGGAAAGGAAACCTTTCTCAAGACAGTAGTTGTGCAGCTTCCAGTCGTGGTTGATGTAGTGCACTGTTAGGCTGATGTATGGCTTTGTGGTTCGGCTCGACAACATGTCCGTGGTTGAGGCAAAAATTTCCACCACTGATTCTGCTAGTCTGTCGCAGCATGCTTCACAAATCGCAGGCAAGGATATGTAACTGCTAACTAATGCTGGTTATGAAGACTGTTTTCACTCCATCTCAGTGATTGGATGTTGTGGCTTCAGCTGTCCAGTCTTTATTGGCTTTTTTTACATGGTTAATTTACACCATCAGTATATTTTGAATGGTCCTGTAAGTACCATAGTACCATTTAAGAAGATCTTATCAACTGTATGGCTGAAGGTAAACATAGTACCACCATATAGTTAATGTCTTGTTTGCTAGTTTAAATCCATGTAACATGTAAATCCAGAACGTTCATGGTTTTTATTTTGTATAAGGACACTTTATATTTACTCAGAGGTAGCACTCTTTTATTTATGTCCAACTTTATTATTACAAAAACGTGTGGCCTGTTGCTAATACAAGCAACCCCACTCTGCCAACCTAGGGAAGTGGGCTGTCGATTGCCAAAAAACTGTTACATGATTGGTTTGATAAAACCCCCTGTTTGACTTGTTGTCAGTACATTGTAAAGCAGTGAGGTGTTTTTAACAGTAAATCTACGTATTAAGGAACTGCATCTAGCTCTCCAGTGGTGTCATTGTTTGTATGATCTATAAACAATACTGGTTAAAAATATTGGAATAAAAGTAAACCGTTTCATTACAGTATAATATGTCTGTGATAGCTTTATCCAATACTCTTTTTATTTTAAGTCTGACCTCATCCAAGCTTTCAGAGGCAGTAATACAAGAGGTGAAGTGCTTGTTACAAGGGATGTTAGGAGTGAGATTTCTTTGTATTCCTTTAAAAAAACAAAAAGGACAGGGAATTTAAATGAAAATGGTGGTATGTCATCTCACTGTAGGTTCAGTTGCTCAAAGATCAGTTTTCTGTTAAACCTCTGTTTGGTTCTTTATGTCATCATTTTAGTGCAAGTGCCGGAAAGAAAACTCAGAACAGCATGTCTGCTAATGCCTGGGCCTTGACTTAACCATTATGTGCTTTTGAAGAAAGGCTCTACTTATCCACATTTTTGTGTTCATCATGTAGCAAATTCTTGTATCTTAATTTAAATGGAACATTAGTGGTGGCCTGTGCATTATGTCTTCCATTACTCTCCCCTTAGGTCTGGTGTATTGTGGTTAAGCAATCTAAATGCCCTATCCTCTTCACTATCTAAGCCTTTTACTGAACACAACTGAAATGGTTTCATCAGGGTGTGTTGCACATCCATGTGTAACTGAGGGGCCAATTATTGTCTATTTGTCGCTCTCTGCCGATCTAGTTGTGTTTTAAACAATACTTTGCTTACTAGATGTGTAGAGAATTCATTAAAAGATCTACCATCAGCTGATCTACCTGTATTCAGTAGCACCAATCTCCAGTCTAGCTAGTTGTATACACACCACACACGCACACACACACGGTTATCACCAGTTGCAGGTCTTCATGTCATTTATAACCCTAAATAAAAGTGGAAGGCCTAAGCCAGTATCCTGTTTCAGAATCAGATTTTGCGTATTCTCAAATGTTTTCAAATATGGTGCTGGGTGCAAATGCCAGTACACTCACATCCAAGTTATTTCCATCTACACGGTGAAGAACAAGGTGGCTACACGGTGAAGAACAAGGTGGAGTTTGAGTTGCAGTGAAAGGGTGGATGCTGGAAATAATCCCACAGAGTGAAACACCCAAAGAGTACTGTCAAAACAGGTACATGTTGGACTAAAGGGAATTGTCAGATGGAAAAAAACAATCTTTGATCAGATTTAAAGTAGTAAGCTAAAAAATACAGGCACAAGATCATTATAGGTTGTTCTAATCAAAGGAAACTTTGCTGAAACTTTACCTTTTTTTTGGAAATCGGAAACTTACCTGCATCCAATATGGCGTCTAAACTTAGTGTTCGAGCCACTTTTCTCTAACGGAAAGCCCCCCACACAGGTTGTATAGTATAAAAGTATAGCACATATCTTGTATTGAGTTATTTTAGACATAGTGTATGCTGTGCTTTATATGTTGGTAATCAAAGTAAAATACAATGGCAGGTTTCTTACATGCTAGTGAATTCATGAATGGTTGCTGATCAGGTCCATGACTTATTCTTCTCTAATTCATCTTTTCATGTCGTGGGGAATGTGTCATGATATAAAAAATTTCAATTAGTTGGTTAATACAAATTATTGTCCTTTTTAGTTAGTTGAAAGATGCACGTGTGTTTTAAATTGTTGTGATTCAATATAATCGACCAGAGAGTAACAAATACTGAGAACTGCAAAACTTAACACATAAATTGCCATAATGATATTGGGCCTAGTTAGTAACAATTGAGGCTGGTAACACTCTACTATATGTCATTGTCTAATCACAACCTTAATTTGCAGCTAATTGTATATCGGTGTAGTGAAGGAACGTGTATGAAGTTTTGTGATGCTTCTGAGAACACTGGTGACTGAAATCCAAAGCATATTTCACTTGTGGAATATGTGGCAGTTGAGATCTCTAATGCAGTATACTGCCGGCCTTTCGGAGGATGCTACCTTGCCAATAAACCTAATATAAGAAAAGCATCTTTAGCACAAATGACTTGTAGCACAGACCACATGTGACCACATGCATACTTTACTCATCGCATATTACATATTTTAATCGAAAACACAGACAATATGTTCCTAACCTTAACTAGCCAGCAGACGTTGCATCAGGAGATGATTTTAAGCTCTGATGAGTAGGATTGGGAAATATGGGTTAAAAAAATCATATCATTAATATACATATAATTTAGATAATCAGTTAATAGCGATATAGATCAAATCAGCACCACTGCCATGAGGCAGAAGAACTAGAACTGATATTTATAAAAACCTGCTGAATTCATATTTATGTTCCTGGATAAATGGGGCATCGCTTCTTCTTCAACAATGAAGTTAAAACACTGCGTTTTCGTCATAATCGTTGGACAGAACTTATGTCTGCACCAGTGTTTGCATGTGTCTGCCCGTTTCTGCCCCTCTTCACACAAACTGATAATCACATATAGTTAACAATTACTCGGGGTGGTTCTGTTCACATGAATCTTGATGTACTGACTGTGCGCTTCACGTTACATCTCGTGTTGTATAACAGGTTTAAGCATGTCTCATAAACTTTAGAGCAGTGTTCATCAGCCTTTTCGAGCCAGATCACTTTCACAATTCCAAACATAAGCCGAGATCCACACTTTTTAACCAACACTCAGCTTATCTGCGCCACAACCACAGCCTGTGAGTCCTGTGTGTTTGGGAGAATCGAAAGTGAAGAATGTCAAGATTGAACAGTCGATCACGATTGACGGGTTGGCAACCACTGATGCAGAGCTAGTCAAACAAACACAAAGCAAACGTCAGTCCTGTACACGTCCTAATAACTAATAAGAGACTCCGACAGTAGACACTGACACAGGACGACCAAACCTTTACTGTACGTTTGTCCTGATCCTGAAGCAGCACTGGTTATAATAATGCAGCGGAGGAAAACCGCGGAACCATGAATTGATTATGTTTAGTCACTGCATCGATGCAGAGTTGTTCGCCTCTATGCAGGAGCCCAAACAATTGGTCCAGCGGGGTGCTATTCTCAATACCATTGGCTGTTCGTGTTGTCTGTAAAAACATGAATGGAATGAGTTCTATAAACGTTTTATCTACCATGTCTTATATTTCTATAAAGGAAAAGTTATATCGTGATAATTATAATTGTAATCGTTGTATCGCCAAGCCCTATCTGCTAGTCTTAATGAAATGTTTCACTAAGTTTGCCAGTACACATGATTGATTTCATATAAGGTTTATACCAAATCCTTAACCGTTGTCCTCCTGATCAGGGTTGAAGTTATGCTGTGATATATCAATGCAATACTTTGGAGACATTTGTGTTGCTAAAAACTGTTTGATTGGGCTAGATTGAATTGCGATAAATGGTATTTAATGTGCCGTGCATTCACACTATGCATGTCTAGATATTTGGCCAATCAGATGGAGCCCTACTGCCCTAGATAATAAATTAGAGCAATTAATATTTTTCACATGCCAGCCCATGATCTTCTTCATAGAGAAAAACTGTCGCTGTCCAATTTTGTGCCGCCACAGCCTCCTGACAAATTTCTAGTATAGTGGAAAGTGCTGGTGACCTTTTTTTCTCTCCTGCTAAATTCATGTCTATGTTGATATAACATTCATACAACATTCTATGTTGGTTGATTACTATCAAAGAATTGCATAGCTTTTTTTCTCTCTCTTTCAGCTGACGTCTCTGACTCGCTACATTTTAATCATAATCAATCCTTTTTAAATGACGCCACAATATGAACAGTAATCAATACTTTTCTTAGATGAATAAAATCTCTCTTCAGAGCAGTGTGCAGATTCTGCCTGCCCCCTTTCTCTTACGCTGACACACACGCAGACACATCGACACACAAAGAAAAGTGTCATCAGACACATGCAAACTCAGACTGGGTAAAAAAAACTGCAATTAAACTTATAGGATGTATAGAGAGCCAGAGGAGATGGCGGTGCACGCTAGTTTTTTTGTAGATTCGGTTAGCAGATGGCAGTGTGCTAGATAGAGACACAGAAAGGAGCAGGACATTATAGGCAGAGCTAGTAAAAACTGTGAAGTATAACTTTTTTACAGTCCAAAAGACCCCAAATGATCACTGTCAAGAGACTTGGTGGAACTGTACGTGGCTCCCTGGGTGTCTGCCCCGGACTTGGTGGCGCTGTGGCCAGGCTGTGCACCCTCGCCCTCGGGCTGTTGAGCTGTCCATGTTCCATGTGTTTGTAGCCAGATGAAATTTTTTTTTTCAATAAAACGTTGTTGGAACTGAAATAATGCTTTTCCTTTTTTTCAGTATCTGCATAGGCTACTCACTGTATGGGGTCTATGTTAGAAGCGAACCCAAAGCAGAAAGACTTAAACACGTATACTTAAGCATGTTTATTTGTCGCAAGTCATATGGTCATTTCCTGCTGCATATATGCCCGATTGGGTACTGTCTTCTCTATTGGTATTTAATATAAGTCGCAATACTTGACATTCTAGCCAGGCAAATTCTCCTAGTTTTATACTAGGCTTTTGTACAGAAGCATTTTTTTCCTCATGCTATTACAAGGGTCAACAATAAAATGTAAATTCTAACTAAGGTTTTCCCTGTGTAAATTTGTGTGTAGTTTGACAGTAGGTGCTGTCATCTATGCAAAGCTATCACCACTGGCTAAGAGGTCATATCCACTGTTTTGAATAGTCAAACTAAGTGGATTCAGGGCGGCTTAATGACCCATACACAAGCCTGTCAGCGCACACAGTGTGTAACCCTGCAGAAAGCCCATCACAAGCTCCAGCAGTACTTTGTATGTGCATGTCATCGTCTTCTCCACTTTGAATAGAGACCACCTCTTGTATTTATATTCTGGCCCTTACATTTGAGTGCCATAGGGAAAATGTGACCAAACCTGAAACCTGAGATGACAGGGAAAGACTGCCAGTATATTAGAGACGTTCCTTCCTCTTTAAAGCGAGAAAGGCCATAGTCACTTGAGCAAAAGAGTGGGCTGGCTGTCATGTGACTTCTCACACACACTTGGTCTTCTCTTGGAGGCTAGGAGAGAAAGTCTGGGGGAGGGGTATGATTATTAATGATATCAAAGGAGTGTATTTTATGTTTTCAATAAAGTCATGCTTTTGGCTTTGGGCTAGCCTTCCTTTCCTTTTTTTCTTCTCCCTTTTTAAATCTAACTCGTTCATTTCCCTGTATGAAAGCTGGTTGTGCAAATGTCCCAAGAACAAAACATACCTTTGTTAATGTATATAACCTTTTTTTCTTAGTTTTTTGTTTAAAAATGAAATCCGTTTAGCTTGAGCGTTATTCTCAGAGTTGCTTTTTTCAGGTTTTTTGTTATGGTCATATGATGTGTTACAAGACCAGTTTACAGTGAATCACATCAGATGTTTTTTTTTTTTATTTGTGCTAGGTTCGCCATCTCCTACTCTTTCTCTCTGAGTTGGGTTTGTGCCAGTTTGCTTTCACTTTATTATAGCCAGTGTTTTCTATTCCTACCAACAATGCACCTCGTTGAGTAAGAGCACTGCATCATGGAATGTTTTACTAATCAATCATTTAAACTCTGTCAGTCGCATTGATGTTATGCCCTCTATCATCAGACTTTACCCACAGCAGGCAGACACAAAGCGAGACTACACATATCAAATTGTACCCATTTAAATGATAGTTCACCCAAATTCCACATCTAGCTTTAAGAATGTTTTAATGCTAGCCCAAGCCTATATTGGCATATTGACTATATTTAACTGATACTTTTTGTAGGTTTAAGATGAATGGTTACTCAGTACCGTACTTTTCTAAATGTAGGATGATTTCCATAACAAAAATGATCTGGATCGCACTCGTCTCTCAGCCCCATCCAGTCGGTACCAGTCCAGCCCCTGAACCCACCACCCCCACTCCCAACCAACAACCCTCCACACTGAACGCAACAACAAGCAGACATGTTGCTGAGCTAGCAGCTTGTTAGCTACCACGGGTTGACCACAGCAAGCGAAACCCTGCAGTGTGGAGGGATGCAAGGAAGAGAATGTGTCCGTGCACATTCCTCCTTAGAACATTACTGTTCGAGATCAACAGTTACACTTTATTTCTTCTGACGTGCCATGACGCTGTGCTCAGTACGGAGTAATGTAGACGTTACTCGGCACTGAAACTCTGTTGTGAAACTCCGTACTGTAACTCAGGACATTACACCTACATTGGCCGACTGTCCTGCTAAAACTTGAATAAACATGAGGACGGTGTAACTTACCATTCGGACACATCCTGTTGAAACAGACTGTAAATATGTGGCTGGTCTTCTATAGCTGCAAACATAGCAACGTGACTTTCGGCTGAGAATCCAGAATGAGACTGGTGATATGCCTGGTCGTGTGTCTAGAGATAGGCAGGAGTGAAGACATGGAAATACACATTGCAGCAGTTTTTTCGACTTTATACCACTGATATATCATCTTAGGGATAACGATACTTAAAGTTAAATCCCAGAAAGATGTAAAATATGGGCCCTTTTAAAATTTGACATAAAGAATTTCAGATGATGGGCAGTAGGTAGTCATGGTAACACAAACCATTTATAATCCCATCATAACAGTATGGGGAGTTTAATGTCACCAATATTCCTAACCTTAAACCAATAACATGTTTATTTCTAAGTAAAATAAGAGGGCTGAAAATGTGTTTATTGTTCTACTTTTAGTAACACACACGGTAACTGTATTGTATTATTGACAGAATGTAGCTTCCTTTTAGCTTTTAGGTAGTTTGACTTTTGTCCAGGAAATGCAAGTGTTTCACAATACACTTATTGCCCCTGGCTTCAAGTCCACTGATGTGGAAAGGTTTTTGTGTCACGCATGCATCTCTGAAGTGTCCTGTAAAATTTCTTTTTTTTTTTTTTTTTTTTTTACTGATGCCAGCCCTTCAGTCCTCCTGATAGGGGGCTTTAGTGGTCTGCATGATGTCACACAAATTGAAAGCCTACAAAGCAAATGTATGTCAGGTATTTTGTTAATGCATGTGTCATTCTTCCAAGCATGTAGGTCTGGTACGGACGTTTCATTGGCAAAGGTCAATTTGAAGATGATAATGAAACCTCTTGGAACTATTTCACTGGATTTATACCAAAAGGAAATGTACTATTCGGGGAAACATAGAAAAGATTGTTTCACTGCACTGCATTTTGTTTGCGTCAGATGGTCATAAACTGAGCAGAACATCATGATCAGAACTGTGTCAGCTTATGCATACACATTCGTAGCCTCAGGATTTTGCTCCATTTTCAGTGGAGCAAAATGGGTTATGGAGCCTGAGGCTTTTTATTTTCAGTTCAGCCATTCTTCTTGAGACCCATACGGATTTGAAATCCACCTACTCAGACATTGATTAAAACAAATCCAGTTTGTCAAATTTCCTCATTGCCTACTGTGTGTCATTAGAAGAGTGCTCATGTGCGCAGTGCTCATGACTTTACAGTGACGTAGTTGTACACATAAAGAACCACCACCATTCTTCCCTTCATGGCAAGTTGCAAAACTAGTTGGTCGAGTTAGTACTTGTTCTAAGTGTAGCCATTTAAGTATTCCTGTCATTTAACCACAATGCTGGAGAGTGACTGAGTGATCAAGTTACAACATTGACCAGCCAAGAAACGTGTGATTGATTGAAGCTACAGCATTGGTCTGCAGGTTAAGTTTTGGGATTTTGTCCATTGGGGTTTCCCTTTCAAAAGGAATTTAAGTGAATCGTTTTGTTTTTTTTTAATCTTTAGATCCTTTAAAAAAAACTTTTTAAGTGCCTAACAACAAACCAGATTTTTGCAAAACCTTTAGCTACTTTCCATGGAAGACGATCAATGGTACTGCCCCACATGTGAAAAGCACACTTCTCTATGTGACTACTGTGTTCAGTGAGTAGCAGAGAAGCGAAACAGCAGTTTGTTATCCAGACAGAGGCTGTGCATAATGGAACAGACAAAAGCTGCTTTCAGACATGCACTGCAACCCTGAACTTTACTTGAAATTTCCTAGAGGAACCGCATGTGTGAGCACAAATGTCTAAATTTGTTGAACTGAACTTTAAAAAGGCTTTGCCCTCCCAGCTTTCTTGTGGCTCCCCACTGGTACGTGCCAAGTGGACACCCTGAGCACATAGGTTGTGTGCGCACATAGTACACTGTTGGTTGGGATGATACTGCAGCTTGACTTCTTCCCCTCTTTCACTGTCTTGAGTTGTAGCTATACTTTCTCAAACTTACAGTGTCACCATGTCTTATCTGTCGTTTCTAGATGTCTAACAATTCTCCAAATCATTGGTTCAGTTTAGACATTGATCTTTGAGCCAAAGTTTGGCTATGACCTCGAGGGATAACCAGACGATTATGCACTGCTGAAGTAAATGTGCCTGAGGATTCGGCAATGTTAGGGTTATTATCCATCTATGACTAAATAAACTAGCCTAAAATGTTACTGGGGGTGTCTTCAATTAAACATGGTTCAAATAAAGTAGTCATGTGACACATACATTTGAAAGACAATAAAATGGAAGTAATTTTATATTATAAATTATGCAGCATTTCCTAACTTTAATATTATCATTGCATCATAGACTTTGCCTAATTTTGAAATGAAAGTTATTTTGTTACAATGGTACAGTAATGCAGCTGCGGCAGGGGGTTGATGGTTGTGGTTAGATCGTGGTTTTGTTTTGCTGAATAGATTTTTGTTGCAGACAATTTGAGAAACTTACCACCAGCAATAAACTATCCCTTTAATGCAGTGACTTACTCTTTGGGCTATGTTTTTGTGACTAAGGGCTGAGATATGCCAAGGATTTCCAGAATTGATTCAATTCTGATTTTTGATGTCCCAATTAAATTCTATATCGATTCAGGCAAGAGATATCTCTCATAGAGTGCCAATCTTCCTTGGCCATGTTAGATTCTCAGAAAAATAATGCTGTAAATTGTACCGTTAAAGGTTCTAACCTTCACACTTTACATGTGTTTGTTTTTATGTAAAGCCAACAACCCTGACTTGGTAAACAAATACAATATATTAACAATGTATACATATCTTTCGTGAACTATTGACTATCTCTACATTTAAAATCGAGTCACTAGGTGGCCAGTGTAAATAAGACATACGTAATGTAAACATCACTAACACCTTAGGAAAACATACTTTGCTGTGATTGTCTAGCAAAGCTTTTGTGCAATCACCTACAGTGGTTGGGCCATACATTAAATAAATACAATTTGTATCGGAAAAGAACGCACCAAAACATATGCGATGCTATGATTTACTGCCCCATTCACTGAAATATGCCAGTCAGAAAAACGGTTATAGTGTTTCAATAAGGCTTCTGAAGCCATCATATTTAAAAACAATGCATGTTCATATGTCCTTGTATGGGAAGGTTGTGACAGGCTCGCTTTTTATTGTAAATGCAAATTTCAACTACAGTGGGGTTTGTTTTTGATCCCACCTTTTTGTAGATTGTTGATCTGAATAGTTCCTTGTTGAAGGATTGCAGAGAGATATGTAATTCACTTTCATTTTGCATAATAGCTTTGCTTTTGCCAGCTTTGCACTCTATTCATAGTCTGTAATCTAAAATGCAACCAGACATGCCTTTTCTTGACTGTTGTAGTAAAACTTGTCTGACTGGAAAACAAGGATTCAAAAAAATGATGGCAGTTTTTCATTGTTTCTTTTACTGACTAAACGATGAGAATAAATGAGAACTATGTATCAAGCATTATTACTCAGTTAAGGCTTGGTTGGCTGTTTGGTTTATAACATTTATTAATAATATAAATAATTTAAAATGATTTGCATAATGAGCAACTTTCATTGTCAATGTATTGGTATTGAAACTGTACCACACCAGGATGAAAGAATTTCTCTATAAAATCTCATACCGATGCTAGCTGGACAGGGAGAGTAAGGATTCAAGGCATGGAGAGGATGTATATGTTGAGAATATGACAAAGTGAGTGAGATTGGATGGGGCTTTTAAGAAATGTCCAGGAGCCATTCCCTTCTGTCCTCTCTTACTGCATCATCAGCCCCCTTGTTCCTGCCATCTTCCTGACCTGATTGTGTTTCAGCTACATTTACCATGCATCACTTCCCCGTAGCACTTAGATGGACCCTCACATACCAACCAGACCAAATAGGGGGGGAAACATTTGCACAATTTGAATTTACTATCGTTTGGCAGTTGTTTTGTTTGACCAAAAAATATCTATTAAAAAATATCAGAGTGAAATGCACAAGGTTTTTTTTTTTTATCGGGAATATTCAGACAATAATTACTCGCATCCAAATTGCATTCAGATATTTTATATTTAAGTGCTAGGGCTAAAGTAGGTCTACAATAAATTTGTGAAGCAAGGTAATCTAGGAGTTAGATATGCATTGACCTTGGACATCGCCAGTAAGTTGTGGTCTACTTAGGAAAAAGGGTGAATGGAAAGGATCATCATCAGCCAATAGAATATCCTATACACGCCAAGACATTTGGATTACTCTTACTTATTTCACATATGTTGATACTCAGCGCTTGACACTAGTGTTTAGAGTTAAGGTACTGAGACCAATAAGAGAGATTTGCCTCACTCAAAGGGAACTAGAGAGAGCACAGGAGTAGTATAATGGTTGTAAATATTGCAACGAGTTTTCTTTCTATGGATGGATGAACACGGAGAAGAATAAATGAGGGGGCTTTTCTCCCGACAGAGTCCTTATCTAAAAGCCATTCCAGTTGTCTTAGTATGTGTAGACCCATCGTAAGCTAGGAATAATGGTTGTATAGCTATCTGCAAGATTACTATTCTGGCATTGACTTAGATGCAACATGTGTTGCCATTTAAATAAAAAAATTGCTTTGAAAACTACAGACACTAAACAGTCAGAAATGGATCCAGCGACCTAATTTTCACAAGTCAGGTTTGGGATATGGGATAAGATTTTGATGGATATGTTTTTTAACTTTCAGATTAATTGTTTCACACATCTTGTGCTGTGACCACAGCCACATTCTTTCACACAGCCTACATTTTCAAACCAATGGCAGTGTTTGTTTAGAGTGTTCAAAATGAAACCAGGCACAAACACAGTGATGCAAAGCACATGGCTGTCAAGGTATATCTGAACTTCAACCACATTGCATAATCTCAGCAATAATGTGGTAGATTGTTTTGAAAGAAACATTATGCACTGATTTAAAACTAAGGCCAAAGCCCAATGAAAATGGGACCAAGTCTTACTTTCAATACCACATTTAATCATATCCATGCTAAACAGTTCTTTGAAACATTGTAATGTATATAACAGCTTTTACAGGTGTCAGGTTAGATTACTGTTGCTTACCTTTTGGTCCCCTCTGTCCTTTCTAGTATACCAATGGCTCACAAAGTCAACTGTCCAGTGGCATCCTCAGTACACTCAGCTTATGGCACTCAGTTTTGATTACTAGTTAACTGCCGGAGCTAGGCCTACCTTAAATTAGACTGGCCTAATTTTGTGTGACCGGCCAGTCTCATCTCACGTCTCTTCGTTTTAAATCCATACATTTGTCTGCTAACTTGTGCCAGCCTGTCAGGATGTGCTGTGTAACTTTTTATTGTAATGCAGCTGATTGCATAGCTGAAAGCCTGGATGGACTCCAGTAAGTGCAATGGTTGTAGCAGAAACCACAGAGCAAGAATATTTGTAAAGTGTGCGCACTGTCGCCACATCCGCTTAATGTTTTGACAACGGGAAGAGAGAAAGACAAGCACAGCTAGGGAAACACCCTTAAAAAGGAAACGCCTGCTTAGAAAGGCTGCGCTCTCATATTAAGGCGGAGGCAGCATGCTGACACAGATGATCAATAGTTGAGTCACTGCCAGAGCCGGCTACTGGCTGACGTGCAACAAAGACAAGTCCCATCGATATCCTGCTGTAGCCTGTATACTGTACTTTCCAAGAGTTGGAAATCCGCCACAAACTAAATGGCACTCTGAAGCACTAAAATATTAGCTCCTTCCGAAGCGAGTTGGAATGATGCGACCCTCATGAAGTCGAGGGGTGTGGCAGCTGGTATCCAAGCAGGAGGCTGTATATTTTTAACCCCACCATCTCTACCCCTACTCTCAAATACTAACTTGTGCTCAATACATGACTGTCTAAGTCCCACAGCTGGGCAATACATATAACAGGGTCTTCCCCACCATGATAACGCTTGGGTGAAGCGCCTGACTGTTATTTCACAGCGTCCTAGATGAATGAAAATAAATTAATCTGAAGTCTCTTTATTTTTACCACATTTTCCTTTATGATCATGATATCTTCTTTGTCCCCTCCTCTGCCTGTCTGACAGAGGGTGGGGCTCAGCTCCTAACGTTATCCACAAATGGAACAGAGAAGTGAGGCTGCAGTAGAGAAAGTGAACCAGGTGAAGTTGAGAATATGTCATAAGTTGACTTGGTAAAAAAAAAGTAATATCTCTGTCTTCTTTTTCCTCAATTGTTAAAGACAACCATATTGTACTTGTTAAAATAGTGCCAAATTTAAAACGAAAGCTGTCTGTATGTAGCTTGGTCATCCTAGTTTCAATTCTTGTAAAATTGGATACTGGCAGAGACAAACAATCCCCCTTTCTCTACCAGTGGTTGCTGCAGGCAGTGAATAACAGCAGCAGCAGAGGAAGGACAGGAAGAAGGACTAATTGTGGCTGATGTCCTTCTCTCTAAGCTATACTTATTACGTATTATTAAGTATTTATTTTACTGACGTTTTAGTTTTCTTGGTGAAGTCTCGCTGCATTAAAGGATCGCCAGAAAATTCAGTTTTATCTGTCTTGAACAACTTTGCAAAATCCTTGTAGTTTCTCCTCTACCCGTGTGCGGTTCTTAGCAGACAGCCAGAATCCCTAAATTCCTCATTTTCTGCCATCGTAATCAATGTCCAAATCTGTTTTCAAATATTGTACCACAAAAATCCTAATCATTATTATTTTGGTCAATATTGTAAAACAATTACTCATTGACTTTGGAAACGTCACACATTTATTGAACTTTAAAGAAAAGTGTATATATGCTATATTCTTTATGCACAGACCGTGTTTGACTACAAACCGGGTACGAGAATCTATATTTTAAAAGCAAAAAAAAACAGGATGAAGTGTCCGCTGGAAACCTTACAGGGCCTTGCTCCCCTTCACCAAGGGGTTAATTAGCAGCTCTCCTCCCAATTGTCCTCTGCTTGTTCACTCTCATTAGTTTAATCTGACTCTGTCCTCCAGCTTGCCTCTCTTGCCGCTATCCTCTTGTGCACCAGAACATCTCACTACCTAGCCTACTCCTTATGTCATCAGGGTGGAGTCTCTCCTATACCTTGAAAATCTGCTTCCAAAACCCCATTAAAACATACCATTATTGATATCCCCCCACACCTAATGCCCTTATTATTGTTTTGCCCTTAATATTGTTTTTCATTAAGTTATTTGCAGGTATCTCAATATTTAAAGAAATCATTGAAATTCACTTTAAATTATTGGTGCGAGGTTTGTAGTCAGAATGATAGACATGTTTTAATCTTAGTGTAAGTTGCACTTCAAAATTGATTTTAGATTGAATAGAATTTATCAGTGTAAAAGCTTTAACATATAAACCTCTGCTTTCTACCATCCCCAAAAAATGTTGTCCTCCTTTTGTTTTTGTTTTTGTCCACTCACATAATGTGCCCTGCATTAAGAAACATCTGAAATGCGTATTTGCTGATTAAAGAGCTAATTTAGCCACTTCATGGCGCATGCACCATCATTGCTTTATAGGAAGGAATGAAACTCGCTGGTGTGTGTGGAGTCAAATTACACTTCCTCTCTCCTCACTGTGTTGTGCTCGAGATGTCGGAGCTGATAGGAGTGGCTGGAAAATGTGAAGTCTGCTCCCCTCCTCCTCTTGCTCCTCCCCCTCCTCCCCCACCATCTCTCTAAAAATAGCTGGCAGTAAGAGAAGGCAGTGAAGTCGAGGCTCTATCTGTTGGGCTGCCAGTGGTTTCAACACTCCCACCACCAGCACAAGAGAAAAATAGTCCTCTGAATCACACCTCTAATTCTGATCACTAGTATATATTTATGTTTTTGTCAGGGATCATTTTGTCTGTTGAAATTGTACCTGATGTCTCAATTTTTAGCGATTTAGAGGACATGTTATTTTGGAGTAGAGGCTAATGAGTAAAAGAAAAGATTTATAATTTATATAAAGAATTTGGAAAAGAGTGTTTTGTAATACACCTCACAGTCGAATGTTTCTGAACGGCTGCTTTGATCACCTCTTCTCAGTCCAGTTGTGTTGAAAATTAAAATGGCTGCAGTAGAAAAATTGAAAGATGCCAAGCCCTGTAAATGGAAAATTGTGCATTGCTTGAAGTTCAACTATGACATTTATTTGGTCAACTAAAACTGGGAGGCTATGTTTAAAAGAACACATTAAAAGTTTTTAGAAAAGTTGGGAACCGACTACGGCCTGTGATAGGCCGGTTGCATACTCTCTCACATTGTCCTTTGAAGCCAGGACAACTAGTGCTTGCTTGCAGACAGAATGGATACTTCTTGCAAGCTGTGACCAAACAGCGAAGTGTGACTGCAGACCCCAGCCCATTCATTGCTGGACAATGGTGCAGCTCTATAGTGGAACCAGATGTGATTGGGGAAGAGTCGGGCAAACACTTACAATGTACACTAATGAACTGACATTATGAAAAAGTATTTAACTGATAAACAGTAATGCCTCAATATGCTATATATATATATATATATATATATAGTATGATGAGGCATTACTGTTCAAAAATAAAATGTTATGTAATTATTCAAATAAGGTGTTAAAAGAAATGGAATGAGAAACAAACTATACTGGATTTTTGGGGACACTGCATGTTTTTAATGAGGATGATATCAAATCGATAAATATAATAAGCCAGGCTCTGCTTAGATTGTTGTAAAAGACTTGAGTGTGTCATTGAGTTATTCATATAGTGCAGTGTTTGAATCATCCTAGCCTAAATGATATGGGCAAGTGAAACCGTTTTCAAATGTTCACATTTTACATTTTGCTGACTTGCCCATAAATCGGCTGGGGTTTATGGTCTGTTACACAGAGGGCAGTTACAGAGAAGACAAGAATTAGCCTGTGATATTACCATGAGACGTTCGTATCACCGAGATTATGGGGTTTAGGCGCCTTGCTTAGATGCAGACCTATTTATCAGCACTGGCCAATCAGGTGACAGGTAGCTACGGAGATGTCGGGCACTTGAAGGATAAGGTGTTCATTCGGATGGTCTCAACACTCGCCAGCACAAAGAGTCTTTAGCGCTACTGAGAGAAACAGGGAGGTAAGGTTTGTTTTTGTAGTTCATATGGTACTGGATCGGACAGATGGACAATGATCTGGTTCCTGAAAACAAATTTAGCTTAATAAGATTTTGAGGGTAATTGATGGAGGCATCAAAGGAAGATGCTTCCTTCATTGACCTAACTGGATGTGGTCACTGAAATTATGAATCATCCTGGGGCCAACTGTTTTCAGTGGAAAGTTATAGCTGATAACTTGCTCTGGCTTATATGGACACTTGAAATCCTGAAACCTAGACTTCATAATTGTTACACTTGTGTTCTTCTTTTTTTAGTAAAATAGTCTTCTGTCTATGGAGAGTGAAAGTGTCAGGGCTAAGAGTGTCAACCAGAGGATTGGGGTCAGCGGGATAGCCACTGCTTTTAGGATCATCAGCAGGTTTTGTCTTAACCGGATTTTGCTGGAGGAGCTGAATCAACTGTGTCCCAGGATTACAGGGATGACATTGGAGGAGAGTTTAGAGTCCAGAGGCCAGAGCATTGATAGCTTCGACAGACCCTACCCACCTGAGCTGTTTGAGGCTCCAGTAGTGCAACGAAACCAAAGCCAGCCTTTTGACCTGCCTCTCAACGTTCTTGTTATCTGGAATCTTAATCCTTGCTGAAATAAGTCAATAGCTGGGTATGTTTGAGTGGATTTTGGAAACTTGTTTTTTATATTATTTTCTGCGCTATTGAGGAATGGTCATCAGCTGCTTAGTGTGGCAAGATGTTTACCCAAGGGTTTGCTGCTGTTCAGGAGAGAGAACCAATTTAACGTCTTCATCAAAATGTTTATCTTAAGCCTAAGGTAGTGCTTGTTGCTAGGTAACAGTTTCAAGCTGGTAAGGACAAGTCTTGAGCTGTTAGAAAGTGTTTGGCTATTTTGTGATCCACCGCTGAATTTTTTATGAAAATCATTCTGGAAGAAGGAGCAAAAATTATCTTCACATTTTTCTAATGGCCTACATGTAATTTATATTATATACGACTGTAATAATTCATAGTAAAGAAAAACAGTTTAAGACACAGAAATGTGCATTTTGTGTACATGAAGTGATATATGTGTGTGATGTATGTTGAGCATTTCATTCCTTGTCTCCAGATCAGCAAGAGTCTAGGCGGCGGAGCGAAGCACACCATTAGCAGAGGAAAATGAGTGAACTGGATCAGCTACGCCAGGAGGCTGAGCAGCTCAAGAACCAGATCAGAGTAAGTCCCTCACTGCCTCTTTTCAAATCGACAATTCAGTTTTGCGTTATTTCACACCGGTGTTGAAACTTAACTTTCATTAAGAAGATTATTCTGCTTCTTCTTCATTAATGATATAATTAATATACAACAGCTAACTTTTGTTGTCTTTTCCACTTCAAACACAGGTTTGTGTTCATTATAATACCAAATCATGCAAGTACCCCCATTCAAAGAACAATTAACTATGTATATACTATACTAAGTATATGTAGTCTGACATTTGAAAATATCCAAATAAAAAAATAAAAAACATAACCAGGTCAATAAATATAATAGGCCATGCTAACAAAAATAGCTCTACAGTTGATGTTTACTATTAAAGTCTAAAATGAGTTAAGGAGATTCTGACACGGTACAAACCCACAGCTGCTTCTCCTCTGATCCTTTAACAGCGTTGCTATTCTTTTTGAATTGGTCCATAGTGGAAATCTTGCATTCATACTTTATGTCACCGTTCTCCACCTCTCAGCAGTCATATCTGCTTTGTGAGTATGGGTTGTGCCAGCCCAGGGCCTGTAAGTGTGAGTTTCAACTCCACATAGGAGAGGAGATGAGGAAGCGACACGTTTTGGTAAAATACAGAGACAGTCCACCTAGATGTTGGGTGCACTGGTGCAGCCAAGGAAATGTTCCAGTCATACTTACAGATTTTTGATCTCATGTGCGACCAAAATGGTCGCACTCTGGAGCCTTGCCAAAGTCAGCTTTGGGATTCCATCATGAGCCACTAAACTTCTCTTCACATTTGTTTTATGAATTGCTGCAGTGTTACATTAAAGTAATGTGCAAATGCCTGTACATGATTTCCATTGACATGTCTAATATGATATGAAACAAAGAGAAATCCTAAGTTAGGGTTAGGGGTTAGGGTGAAAATCGTTTAATGGTGATATAATGCAGATCCCACTGGACTTTCAACTACAACATGATATCAGCCTGTTTGGGAGCATGTTATACATGGAGATAAGTGAAATTGATCAGTATTGTAATTTGAATACAAGAACCACTACCAACATTTTACTTTTTCAGTAGTTTGTGCCATTGAAACAACTTGGTTTATTGGTTGATAATAACATTTTCAGGTTTCAGGTTGATTCAATGATATTAAGATTTTGAACCGGTCTGTTGTGTTTCAGGATGCCAGGAAAGCGTGTGCAGATGCTACCCTTTCTCAGGTAAGACATATGTTTTTGCCATGATCCTAACTCATTGTGTATTCTTTCATTATGATAAGCTGTAACATAGAATATATTAAAACCAAGTTGTTATGTTAATATGGGAAGTGGAACACATCATTTGAAGCCTGCATTTCTTACATTTTTGTCATCTTTAAATCGTAAACAAATAGATGTATCAGCATATCAATGTTATCTACCTGAAGTTTGAATGCAAACAGCAGATTTTTTGTGGTTCACCTTTTTTTCCTTCTGATTTTGACCATGTTTAGATCACAGCTAGCATCGACCCTGTTGGTCGAATTCAGATGCGCACTAGACGGACATTGAGGGGGCATCTGGCTAAAATCTATGCCATGCACTGGGGCACTGACTCAAGGTAATTTCATTCAACTCTATTCTGCCCATATCATCCCAGCAGCCCATCTCCCTTTGCCCTAAGTGCAGTATATATAACCGTGCTTGACTATCTTTGTGCCTGTTACTTTTGCTGAGGGTCCTCGTCCTTCCACAATAGCGCTCTTTGACATTGAATTACAGTTGTATTTGTTGACATGTGTCCAAAATCGTCTGCTTAACATATACTCAGTGCTCCAATATATTTGTACTCGTGCAAAAAAGGTGAAGATAGCTGAAAGCACATTAGGGAATTCACCAGTTACTCTTTGAGTGTGTTGTGTGTCTATATCTGATGTTTGTGTGCATTGGGGGTGGGGTATGTGGGTAGGGAAAATACTCAAAATGGAGTCAGCCTTTGTCAGAATTGTGTCTCTGCTGATGGCCAAGGCAGATGAAGCAACACTCCTAACTTCAGCTCTTTTCCCTGGAGTTGTTTCCCCCCTCACCTCAGCAACCATCAACTTAATCACAGTGGGGCCTGGTGTGTGTCAGTCCACAGAGAGGCCTTTGCAAACTGCCATGTCGCCTCCTCATTCTCTGTCATATACCGAAGCAAAAATGGTAGCACTTTTTTCATCCACTGTCAACTGTACTTGCTTGTTTGTTTCTTCTGTTATTCTTTCACCTCAGAGGAGTAGGGGTATTTATTAGACTACCCGCTGAGATTCAGCCACCCAGAAAGAAGGTCACACAAAGATGTTTTGACCCTTCATGTTGTCTGGGCTAAGTCAGATATTTTTAGCCACAGCGGAGACACAACCTGAATTGGACTGGGATGGGTTTCCACTTTGAGAAAGAACCCCATCAGTTAGTTTCCACTTTCCCACAATAGCCAGTCATATAATAATGGTGGAGGACCCCACAGCTACACAAATATATATCTTAAATGTATGTATGACACTGATTGTAGTTGTTAAATGGTTTATTGTGGGTTACCCAAACTTTTTATGGTCATGTTGTCAAATGAATGAAACAAGAACTATCGATTGAATTCATCTTTTTAGCATGACACCCCTTTTGAGAACAGCTCGCGGAGAATTGCACCAGACATTAAATATATAGGGTCTAATCGAAGTTTACTTACAGGCTGCAAAAGATGAAACTTGATTTTCTTCTATACTGGAATTTCCAGCACAAACCTTTCTCTCAGTGGCCTATTATCCTGCTAAAGTGAGCACATGTGAGCGAGTTCCTGGCAGCCTGGTAGTTAAGATGTGCGTACTCCCACCAGACATTGGTGTGTTCACTCCTTCCTTTTCCTTTGTGCATTGGGAGCGTTACTGTGGTTACTCTTGTTGGATTCACCCAGATAGTGTAGCCACAGGTACCTGAGAGTCTAATCTAGAAAGCAAAAACAGGGGCTGTAATGAGCCCTATACGAATAAATGCACGTATTGTGCTGTGATTCCTGAATGTTTGGGGCAAATAAATATTGAAAGGCGGGAAAAAAAGCTCTTGAAAGTAATTTGTGGGCCTCATCTCTGGATCATTTTTTTTCAGGATTAGCACTCTCCATCCTATGTAATACTGTGATGTTGATGCACCCTCAGCTTTGAAATAAAGCTGTTACAAAACATATCCATAACAGAATAAGATGAAAAACGCGTTTGTTTTGTCTAATATAGTGAAGTGGGTATTAGTACTCATCTGAAATGTATAATTTGAGCTGTCTTGTCTTTCTTTTAATCAGGCTTTTGGTCAGCGCCTCTCAGGATGGCAAACTTATTATCTGGGACAGCTACACCACAAACAAGGTAACATAAAAAACACATCTAAATGAACTGAAACAACTGCAGTTGCCTGCAATGTGTGTATGCTTTTCTTTCACTGTTATTTAATTGGTCAGCATGTCCAACGGAAGGTGGTTCTGTAACCGACAAGCCAGTTTAGGTTTAAATTATTTTAATGTTAAAATCAATCGTAAATCTTACCAAACACACATTTGCAGTGGTACGAGTAACAGATTAAAAAAAGTTAAACCCACTGAAGATACAAGATTTGACTTTATCGGGTCTAAACATGGCAAGTGTGTATTGATTGTAGTGTATTGTGGTTGACTTTTACCATATTTCCACTTTGTTGGTAAATTGTTCTCTGGTGAACCATCATTTTAGCAGTTCATCAGAATTAGCCATTACTCCCACATTCCTGGCTGCTTGTTATAGTTCGATTAATCGCTGACTTCAGTATAAAACAAGTTTGACTGTGCCAGGTAATCCTATTTATAGTGGCAATTGTGCCCTTGAAAGGTTAAGTTAATATTGTGGACAGACTTTGTCACATGTCCTCACCTCTCTCTCTCTCTCTCTCTCTCTCTCTCTCTCTCTCTCTCTCTCTCTCTCTCCCATCTGTCACTGCATACTATCTAATATTAAATCTTCCTCCTCTCTTCCAGGTCCACGCCATCCCGTTGCGCTCCTCCTGGGTGATGACGTGCGCCTATGCCCCCTCTGGGAACTACGTCGCCTGTGGAGGCCTAGACAACATCTGCTCCATCTACAACCTGAAGACCCGTGAGGGAAATGTTCGTGTCAGCCGTGAGCTGGCTGGGCACACAGGTAAACTGCACAAATCCATTAGCACGAGCCACTTTCATCAGGCAAAGGATATTTTAGAGGCCAGATCAATCTATCAATAGTTCACATTTGTACCGATGTGTTCAATATCTCCTGCGTTTCCCCCAGTAGTCTCCAGTTCAAAAAGATTCTGTAAATCATGGGGCAATAAATCATCAAATCAATAAATGATCCTTGTTTCACAGAGTTTTGTTTAATTCATGCCTCAATCCAGAAAGTTTATGACAATACATAATAATCAAATGAATAGCAACATTTCAGGAGTCAATGTCCGGCCTCAGGCACCACAGACTGGAGAGGAGGGTCCTAAGTTAGCAGCAACAAAAACACAAGCCTTAATCCTCCATTGAGGAATACTGTTTTCTCCAGATTGGTCACTCAACCATTTAGATGTTAAAGAAGTTTGTTTGAATATTTATTTGATTGATTTCATAAACTAATGTTATGTGTACTCTAAGATCTGCACACTTTATCTTGGTCGTTGAAAGTAAGAAGTACTTTTTGTTTCAGTTTGATCATGTGCACTACGACAAGACAGGTACACGAAAGGTACAAAATGTCGCGACAGAGCATTCAACCTATATGTAACTTGCATTTCACACTTTTAGATGTCGTTCTTTGGGTGGAGACGAGACCAAATAACAGCTGATTTGGGATAACAGTGATTTTAGCTTTTGTCAGGTAATAAGAATAGGAGACATTACCCGGGCCAATGAGAGCATTTAAATGTCATTTTTAATTTTAAGTCCTCCTCCAGACATCCAGTCAAATGTAGGCAGTTCTATTATTAGCTGATCTGCAGTGTGTTCTGTTTTCCCCCATTGTCAACCCCATGTGCTTGTGTAACCTTGATTATTTTCACATCTAAAAGATGCTGGTCACATGGTGCGTCTGTCTCTTTATAAAGCAGGAGCTGGTTGAGCCACAGCCCAGCTCACACTAATGAAAGTGTTGAGCCTGTAGACAAGGAGCATTCATCTGATCAGTGTCACATGATGCAGGAAGTGTGTCAGCATTTTAGTTCTAGTTCCCTCACTCTAGGGGGGTAGTACATACTCTCAGCCTGCTAGTAAAAGATGAACCATGGAAGCAAGAAAGGAATTAGTTGTCTAACAGCTGTTTTCTGTTTCTGGCAGCGAGTTAGTCGATGCATCTCTACCACATTTAGAGAGACATTTAGAGAGAAATATTAAGCCTGTGCCTCTTAATATTACAGATAAAAATGGTCCATCGTCAATGTGTGTGATTCCTTACAGGTTACCTGTCCTGCTGTCGCTTCCTGGATGACAACCAGATTGTCACTAGCTCTGGAGACACCACCTGGTGAGTTGTGATACTGCACCCAGTTCAGCTTGCTATAACACCACCACATATTTGGACCCCAAAAATGTCTCTTTAACTCTGTAAGCTCCAGCATTAGTCAGCCCATCTTTTTTATTTAAGAGCACCCAAAAACAGTCTTCCAGTGCTACAATTTAGTTGTTAATTATATCTTAACCATAGTAATTCTTAGTAATTCTTGGCTTAAAACATTATTCTGGCATTGATATAATAATATAACCTGGATTTTATAAAAACATTTAAAAGAATTGCCCTTTTTAGATTTGTATACCTTTAAAAAAAATAGTGTGTCCTGGAGTTAACGGCAAAATAGTGTTGATATAAGTCAATACTTCCCTTAATTTGAAATGACCCGTATGTATTAAGGTTGTGATGTTGTTTGAGGGGAAGCACAGCGCGCAGTTTCACACACATACCCATGCCTCCTTTTTTAAGCCGATGGGAAAAGGAATTAACACTTCACACAAACACAGATTGACAGACGTGTTAAATGTCAGGCAGTATGTTGAAACCAATGCAAATATTTTAGCTGCCCTTGATAGATTTTTAGCTGCATGTGTGACTACTATGGTCGTGCATTCTGGAGCCGTTAAATGTAGTATTAGTTGCACGTCTTATTATTTGTTAATCATCCCTTTGTAGGTTTCTATGGTTCAAGAACATTTTAAACCCCAAATGTTGTAACCTTCTGGATTATAATGACTTAATAGAGTTTCAGTTTCCCTCTTGATCTCCAGGTGTAGATTTTATGTGTCTGCGGAAGTTTGATGACGTTTGTTTTATTTTCCTCCAGCGCTCTGTGGGACATTGAGACTGGTCAGCAGACAACTACATTTGCTGGTCACACCGGTGATGTCATGAGTCTCTCTCTGGCACCCGACACCAGGCTGTTTGTGTCTGGAGCTTGCGATGCCTCTGCCAAGCTCTGGGACATCAGAGAAGGAATGTGCCGACAGACCTTCACTGGCCACGAGTCAGACATCAACGCCATCTGCGTAAGGCCACACACATGCACAAACTCACACATATCAAGGTCTCATGTTTCTAGACATTCAAGACACATCCAAAACTAGGTTCATGAGGTCTTGTCCAAGTAAATTCACAAGTTTTATAAAAAAATTGCAAATAAAGATCCAGATTCTTTGATTCAGGTATTGATACCTTTTCCACTATATTTCAGTGTTTTTCTCTTTTTCTTGCATAGCTGACACCAAATTCCTTAAATGAATTTGAATTAAAGTTTTCTGCAGAAAATGTTACATTGTAGTTCATAGTAGTGTATAATATAGAATTGTTGCTGAAAAACTAATTAATTTACTTAAAATTGATTAATACCTTTAAAATATCCTCGGGATAATAACTGTAATCACAGTGTGTGCAATATTCTACAGTTATTTTAAGGTAAAGGATTTATATGCGATGACATGCATTTATCGACAACTAAAACATCTATTCTCACTTTTGTTGCAGTTCTTCCCCAATGGCAATGCCTTTGCCACGGGCTCAGACGATGCTACCTGCCGACTGTTTGACCTGCGTGCTGACCAGGAGCTGATGATTTACTCGCATGACAACATCATCTGCGGTATCACCTCTGTGGCATTCTCAAAGAGTGGCCGCCTACTGCTGGCCGGCTACGACGATTTCAACTGCAACGTCTGGGACACTTTGAAGGCTGACCGTGCAGGTAAGCCACCACACAGAGCTGAAGAGCCGAGCTAAAGGAATGTGCTGACCTGACGGACTTCTAGATAGCACATCGAAAACATATAAGATAGACCGTTGATATGAGACATGTTGTAGGTGAATGAGCCTCATCTCAAACTAAAATCCACCCAGCTTCAAACCAAGAAAAATATGAAATTATTTTTACTTGCTTCATGACAGTGCTAACACTAACCCTCATCTTACTGCTTAACCAACAGTAATCACAATTTTCACTGTCGGCTAAGAATTGTGGACTAAGTGTGTGGGTAACAAAGGAGGATTTTTGTCCTTGTGGTCTTACGGAAATTGACCAAGGTTTCATTTTCATCCTACCACAGTCTCTTTTGATCAAAGTTATGCAATGCCTTAAGAAGATATATGCTTTACTACTTTAATATATGCGACTATAATATTATACAATGGTGAACACTTTAGAAAAGTTTGCTGTTGAGCTCTTTTTAATGTCATTAAAGTTTAGAATTAAAGTACCATGAATTATATTTTGAGGCAACGATACAAGAAAATCTTTCAAGACCCTGAATATGCAACAGGATACAGTCGACCAGCAGGAAGTCAGTGGAGTCTCTGAAGGAGCTGCAGGGCTCCATGGCTGTGATCGGAGAGACAATCACACAACAACCCTTGCCTGGCAGCTTCACAAGTTGCCGCTTTATGCCTCTTTAAAAAAACTCACATGACATGTGGACGACTGCTTGCTCGAAGGCATCTCTGAAAAACACTGGTAAAGAGAGCGGAGGAAACTTTAGTGGTGTGATTACACAGAAATTAGCTTCTTGGTGCTCGTACTAAGTAGAGATTTAGTTGCAAATCAAACATCACACATTAAGCAGAGAGCACAACTCCAGCACCGTTCTCTCAGCACCCATTTCTGCAAGGCTTGTGAAAGCAGACTAGATGAGGACCGTCCTCTGTATAAGTGACAACCATAATTTGTTAACAAACCAATCTACTTCTCTAGTGTCCAATTTTGACATTGGAGTTTGTAAATGCTTATTTCAAGAGAGAGTATGAAAGGCATGAATATACATCTGGGAGAACAGCAAGCGTCACCTGCTCCAGCAGTGAGGACCCCCTGTGGAGGCATTAATTCTTTACAGCTATTGACTGCTTTGTGGGATAGGGATCAGAGGAGACCCGCATCTGAGCTACCTATTTCAAATGCAACACACACACACACACATACACACACACACACACACACACACACACACACACACACACACACACACACACACTCACACTCACACTCACACTCACACTCACACTCACACACTCTCACTTTATCTATCAGTGGGTGGATTATCAGCATATTGGGTCAATATAAAAATGGAATAACTGTCTCTAAGCTTCTATGGTGCCATGTGACTCTTTTTGATTCTAAACAAACAACTAAAACATGTCAGCCTGGTCATTGTCACAACTCTGGGTGTCCTGATCCTGCCTCACAGGGTCTATATTTCCCTCATATTTCCACAAAAAAAAAAATGTATATCGAAATGCTTATTTATTTTAATTCTTTATGTGTGTCTTATGGAAATCCTGTCATTCAGTCTTCACAGCTATAAGTAACCTAGCATGTATCCTTAGAACAGAGCAGAGTTGTCGCTGTCACTCAGACTCTGCCTTTCTCTGTAGGTGTCCTGGCCGGTCACGATAACCGGGTGAGCTGCTTGGGTGTGACTGATGACGGCATGGCAGTTGCAACAGGGTCCTGGGACAGCTTCCTCAAGATCTGGAACTAGAGTCTGAACGTGAGTGAGCCGGGAGGAAGGTTTATGGTGAGCAACAGCGGCCGGCTGTCAGAGAAACGGTTTCAGCACGGAGCCTCAAATAGAGTTTTCATTTACTGCCATCTGGGGGTTTGGAATGAAGGTGCAACCATTTAATCATGAATTGAAACCAAACCTAAAGCAAAATGTCACAACTGCAATTGTAGTGGAGTTATATTACCTGAGCGGCCTTGTGTTGAATTTCACTGGATTTTAAGTGGTTTGGATCCAGTTAGATGTTTTTCTTTTCATTTGCAGTGACAGTTTCTGTCTGCTCTTTTCTCAAATCTCAGAATAACTTGACACTGTAGATGAAAAATATATAAGCATTTACCTACAGTTTGTGAATATTTGTAAGGTTTATTCACATATGGACAACCTTAACTGAGTTTTCCCGATTACAGGCACATGCCCAGTAACAAATCGGGTCGCTAGCCCAGTCAATGTAACCCAACCCCAAATATCGTTTCAGAATTATTGTCTCAACCAAGTTTGTAATAACATTTTAATTTTGTTTTTTCCTTTGCTTTTCCAGGTGGCATCCGGACTCCAAATTTGAGTGGAAGACCATTCCAACATCACAATGTTCAATTTTATTGCATATCCAATCTTTTCAAAAAAAAACAAAAAAAAAACACCATGATACTGACTCCAAACACCCCAAAAAACTATCAAGGGCAAAAATTCTCTATCTCTCGCTCTCTCTATATCTGTCTCTCTCTATCTCTCTCTCTCTTTCCTTCTCATTTAAAAGAGCACAATTGTCTGTCACTCATTCAGCTACAAAAAAACAAACAAAAAAAGTGGAGGAATTAAGTGGTTTCTAAATGGAATGGAGGGGGAAATTGTGCATTCCTCCCGTGACAATGGTCTGATATTCTAGTAAGTGAAAAAAACAAACTTCCCACCACCGCTGCCGCCACCAAGCAAACATGCCCTGCGTCCTCATTATACACAGGTCAGGTCTGAGTGAAGGTTATTACATGACAGTGATCTAACTCTTAATAGCTTTTTGTCCATGGTTATTTTTGTTTGTTGTTTTCATGATTATTTTTTGTTAAAGAGGCGTAGATCAGTGAACTGTCAGTTAATGTTTAAAATAAGGATCAAAGCTTTGTTTTATTTCTTAGTCTTTACACATTTTAGAGAATGTTTTAAGTTGAAAAGTAAAAGAACCTCCAGATCATGTCCTTTTAAATCCAGCTTTATCCCACTGGAGAACAAAGCGAGAGAATTGAGCTTCAACAGGGAGTCCTCAAGCCACTTCTGGCCCTTCTGTATATTTAGTCCCATGATACTTTTACTGTTTCTTTTTTCCAGTGTAGTCCACAAATCTTTGTTTGCACAAAAATTAAACTTTGCATATATAGAATAATGTCTAAAGGAAAAAAGTTAACTAACCAAGCACATGCTGTTTATGATAATGAATGCTCGTTTTTAAAACGAAAAACTAAAAAAAAAATACAAACCATTTTAACCATTCTTACACCTTTTTGTCTGGCGACAGTGTAGAATAAATAAATGAAGATTAACCCATTGGATCATAATCCACCCTGCCCCCTTATTCATTTTTTTCTCCCTTGATTTAGTTTAGTTTTCCTGGTTTCTGTTGCCCGTGGTTGAGACCGGTGATGTGATTTGGTCAGGTCGGTAGTACCTCCACTTTCGCCCGGTTGCAATCCGGACGTTTCTCTTTTAACAGAGGTGCCCATTCCGTGCTTGGAAATGCAGTTACTACTCTGTGAATGACATGTTGTATAAATCAATGTTTGAAAATAATGATATTGAAACTTTTTAAGTTAAAAACGAGAAAAAAAAGATTTTGGTTGTCTGCCATGGGTGGGTTATCTCTTAGAATCGCATGCTGTAGAATTGCTTAAAAAGGTGCATATGAAATTGAGTCCTTAGATGTTTTTCTTTAAGAAAATAACCTGTTGAATATATCAATACAATGGTATTTATATTTTTCTTTTGTTGATTTTTTTTTTTTTTCTTTTCTTTTTCTTTTTTTGGCTACTCCGTGCATACATGATTCAACTAAAATGTCAAAGCTATGCACTTGAGAAGCAAACCCTGCAACATAAACGGTTACTTGGTCCATACTTGGGAGGGATTCCACAAATTAAGAAGTAACGTCAATGTTTAAATTGTACACACATGCATACGTACATTCATTCACCTTAAACATACACAATCTCAAATGGAACAAATAAATTTTCATTCCTACTGTAGCAAACAAAATTCCACTTACAAGAAAAACATTTTATAACAGGTTTTTTTCTGTCCTTTAATAAAAAAAAAAAAAAAAAATCTTGCAGCAATTGAATGGCAGAATTTTCTGTTGTTCCCTTCTCCTTGTAAACAGAGACGCTCTTTCTTTAGCAGTAGTGACATTTTTTTCCATTCTGTTTTTTCTCTGGGACATTCTGTACAAAAAATGTGCTGTAATTGTGCGTTAGGCCTGGAGTTGGCAAAAAGTAAAACAAAATAAAAAATATTAAAATTTTATTAAATTCCCTTTCCTTTTCTCTCTTTCTCCATCAAATAACTGTAGAGCTCTGCACCCCCACTGTTCCCTTTTCACCTTTTGTATTTAATTTTAAAGTCAGTCAGTGTACAACCGAAAGCTGGATGCAAGATAGAAACTATATTAAAATGTACTGTTATTTAAGATGTAATAAAAAGCAGTTTGAGATGACCTACTGTGTTGAGTGTGATTCACTTAGAGCGGTTCCCACTGAAGCTAGAATGTTGCAGACTGTTTCCTTGTAATTATGTTCAAGTCAAATAAACAATTTCTTATCCACCGTTGAATCAGCCTGACTCCTCTGTGCAGTCGTTCGCAATGTTTCCCTTTGCACCAAAGTCGCCATGGAGCGTTTAGATGTCTAGAGATTTCTATTTTCTCTGCCAGGATAGAGACTCAGGCCAGTGACCGTCTTATAGCTGAACCCTGTCAAACCCAGTGTATCTGGATTAATGTTCTTCAGTTGGAAATCATCCACTGCCTTTTCCAAGACTGGTACCGAGGAGACATTTTAATTATGAAACCAAATTTAAAAATTATATTCATGTAGACTTGATGTACCATACTCTTACTGAAAGAATTGACTTACAAGTTTTTTTCTAAACTTCACATTTAATTATCACAGAGTACTCCCCAATAATAGTGTATGATCCTTATTTGGTGAGCACGTAACATGGTATTTAAACAGTGTGTTAAATGATCACATCAAAAAATCATGTGGCCCAGCATTTTCAAAAATGAAGGGAAAGAAAAGAACCGCCCTCCCTAAATCAGAACCTGCACAAAGTGTCACCATGGTGGACTCATTGGTTAAATGTTGAGAAATCACCATGCTTATCTGATATATTCATAGAAGGTTCGATTATTGATTACATTTGTTAACTCTGCCATGGTTCTTGACAGATTTCAGTCACCTCATTCCTCTGCAGTTAAACGTGCATGTCAGTGACAAACAATGAACAGCGAGCGGTTGTTATTAATAATACTAATTTATACACAAGATCACATCTTTGAATCATAAATGCACCATTTTGTGAATTTAAATTCGGCTTTCTCCTAAAAACTTCCATCTTTTTGTTTTGCCCAGTTCGGTGAGGTCGTCCAATATGACGTCGGCGGTCAGCGGCGCTGTGATTGGTTGGCCGGTGTCAGGAAGTGAAGCTCTGGCTGTTGACAGCTCGCCGTTAAGATGGTGTAACCTCCCTGACTGCTGATGGCGACGCTGTGAATCGTGCTGCTCTTTGCTCCAGCTTCGTGTGGTCTCGCCGTGACGTTGTGGGTAACAGACATTGTTGGCAGTGGGTGATAAAGGCGCTTTGTGCTGCTGTACGCCGCTAACTAGCAGCTTAGCTCGCTAACTAGCTTAACGCTATTAGGTAACGGTGTCGAGTGAGCTCTTATCTTTGCTAACGTTTAGCAATAGTTTGACTGTTGGACAAATGTGTATATTTACAAAGCTAGGTCATTTCAGACTGCTAGCCTCCGTCAGCCATGGCAGGATTAGTACAAGATTAAGCTAGTTAGTTAGTTAGCTCTCTAGTTAACCTGCGGCAACCTCACGCGAGGGAACTTGTTAAAACATTAATATAATTTACCTGACATTAAAACAACTCCGTCAATGGAATGTTTTATGCTTCAGTTTCAGTTTGTCAAGAAATTTGACAGAACTCCATTTGTCATTGACACAAACTTGTTGAATCCAGAACTGAATCTGTGTCAGACAGCAGAGTCGTCAGACGGACATTAGTGTTAATGTGTATCTATATGTGAATAGTACAAGTGCTGAATAAAAGACTAACTCCTGTTTATTGATGTATACGGCATGTGAATTAATGTTCTGTTATATATCTGTGTTCATGAAGCATCAATTCATTTGTTCTTTTTCTCTATGAAGTTTTGAACAGCTTTTTCTATATGAAAAAAAACAGTTCTGAAGAGGGTGGTCTACTGGTCTGTTCACATTTAACTCCCAGCTTTTATGATTCATCGACGTGTCCTGTCTGTTCACTGGCAGCCCGGCTGTCTGTAATGGATAGTGGCGAGGAGGTGCGAGTGGAAACTCCTCCGTACTGCTGCTCCACCTGTGATGGAGGGGAGGTCGCCCGCCGCAATCTGGCTCGACGCAACAGGAAGGCCCGCAGCCTGAGCACCTCGTCGGCCAGCAGCTCCTCTGACCACAGGTGGGTTTGGGAGGGGGGCCCACACGTGGTGATAAACCTGTTATTGTGTTAAGCGTAAGATAACTACATGTTACTATATCCATCCTTACCGAGAGCACGATCCGAACCAGGTCAACGTGGACATTTTACTGATGAGTCTGGTCTCACTGGTAGATTTGGAATCAGCCTTCAGTCAAATCTGCTTATGGACTTAATGTGAACTAATCTTACATCAACATGTCTTTGTTAACATTACAGTACCATGGTTTAATATCCATGTTAGAATATAGGACAAGATGGTGAATGTGCCTTGATGATTTGATGGTCTTCTGCTCAATTTAAGTTACTACTTGTTAACTATCAGTAGATGTTAACAGGTGTTAGTGGCCACCAGCGGATGTTCGGGACATACGTATAGTTGTGCACCTTAGCCTCATCAAGTTTTTTGAGTGTACACTGAGCCTAGAGGTAAATCTGACTGGCTACTGGCTTGTGTGGCAGTACTATGAAAGCCCGCTCAGATGTCATTACCTCTATGCCTTTTTAAACTAAACGCTATCTCATTTTAGAACATAGGACAAGATGGAGAATATCCCTTGAACGTTCTACCGCACTAATTAATACCAACCCCGAGTTGATGTTGGGGACATGTCTTCAGTTGTGTACCAAACCAAGAGGTCATGTCAGTTTTGCATTATGTGATGACAGGAAAAATATGACTTCATCACGACCCACTTGTCAAACACTATTAGATTAGATGACTCCAGATCAAACTCTTATGACAGCGAAATATTATTGATGCTCTATATTTTGTCGATTCAACTTAAACTTTATTATAAATAAATGTAAATAATAAGAAAACATTAATACAACCAAATATAGACTATTTTATGTGAAATGTAAACAAACATAAATGCCTTTATTCTCAAAAATTTCGATTTGCATATTGATAACACAAACGCAGATACTGATATGATGTTTCTGTGAAAGTGTTTACTGTCGAGTGTCACACCCAGGCTCCTAGCAATCAGGGTGGGGTCTACCAAGCAATTGTCAAAGATAATAGTCAGGTCATGGTTGGGAGAGCCTTTCCCTGGAAGTGAAAGTAGTTCGGTCTTGAGGGCAGTCTCCGTTGAGTGGCCTGCCTTGACACCAGACTGGTAAGGATCAAGAAGAGAGTTGATTAAAGACAGCTTGAGAGCTTTGTAAAAGAAAGGGATGAAGAGAGACAGGTCTGTAGTTAATTTACTTCAGAAATCCCTTCAAGGAAGTAGAAACTTTGAGGGTGAAATGTTTGTTCACTCTGAGTGTGGTTTGCAACACTGATAGAGTTTCTTAGAAAGAGAAGTAAAAGAACAGGCACCTTTGTCAACAGCGTCAATAAACCACCACTCTGCTCTGTCCCCATTACCTATGAGGAACTGGAAAGTACATTGTCCAGGATGGTGAAACGCAGGCCCACAAATAATGTGTCACGTTTTTTCTCCTTTGTTCATGACACTTTGACAGAAAGGTTTGGCTGAAATCTGAATATAAAGTGAATTAATACTCAATAGAGCATATATCTGAACTGTTACTGTTAGTGACGGGATCAAGTAAACAGACATTCACACACACACACACACACACACAGCACAATCAGAACAATCAGAACAAACCTGTCTTGTTTTATAACTGAGGAGTCAACAGTCAGCAGTTGCCAACAGCCTTTATTAAAAAAAAAAATTGTTTTGTCCAGCCTCATTCATTTCATTCTCTCATATTATGAGGATATTGACAAATGCAGCACTAAGAACCTGCACACAGCAGATGGTGAATTCACAGAATTAGACTGCTAAGAGGATTTGACGGCCAAGTGTTGTGATGCGGCGCAAAAGCTTCTGTGGTCCTGGTCAGCCATTTTGTTTTGCCTGACAGCTCGGTGTCAGTGACCTGTGACACAGAGCAGCCCTCCTGTGGACATGACTCCAGAGTAGCAGACTTGTGATCCGATTGTGTTAATGGTTGTTAAACTGTTTGGGTTTGTTTCATCATTGACTGACACAGTGTTTGCGCCGCAGGTAGGACAGATAGAAGTGTTTGTTCTTCAATATTTCACAATGGATTATTACCATTTGCTGACTATTGTGTTATACAGTCTGTTACAGTGTCTAATCCCAGACCCGTTGTTCACTCTGAAAGGTCACAGACGCCTGCACAGTTGATCACATTCTAATGTTAGACTGGTGGTTTTTGTTATAGCTGGGTAACCAGGGTTACCAATTCTCGCACAGCGTATGGACTCATTTCTTCTCTTCTCTTTTTTTCTCTGTTTAAAAATGTGGGAATTTTAGAGACGGTTAATCAGCCAATAAGGATGCAGAACACCAACGGTGCAGCTCACAGTGAACACAGTCGCTATCTTACACATTGCACCTGAAATAAAACTGAACTTTCACTTGAATTTGTATCCTTGTGCAGAACGTTCTGTAAGTTAAACCTGTATGTCTGTCATGCCTTTGTGTCTTTTAGGAGAGCTCAGTCACTTCATGGACCAAGCCCTGTGACTACGTTTGGCCCAAAGGCATGCATGCTCCAGAATCCACACACAGTCATGTAAGTTGGACAAACACAACTTAACCAAAACAATATATAAAGTGTTTCTACGGATGTGTTTTAATGTGTTGCAGTCATGAGTTAATGTATGATTTTGCATTGTTGTGAGAATTGAGATCCTAAATGGTCATGAAAAGCACCTCATGAATATCAAACTATCTTGGGTTCTCTGTTGAATCAAGGAAATAAACAAAATACAGTGATACGTTGCTGCTGCTGACAATACAGAGAGTCAGAGTGAGTACGATGGAAAGAACCGGGCCTGAAATAAAACTTTTAATGACTCGGGTCTGCAACTTTGCTGATTAATGGTATCTGAACGTAATTTGCTGTAAATTGTGCTTATGGAACAGTTATGTCGCGCAAGCATGACTAACTCTCTTGGTTTTAAAGTTAAATGATGAAGTGGATAGATAATCTGATTCAGTTCACCCCCATACGTCTGCATCGTGATTTTCCCGTCTCCAAAATGTCTGCACGCATCGGTCAGCATTAGCGTACAAGTGCGCACATTCTAATCCGTCTATTTTTGTTTCCAAAGCAGTACAGCAATTTTTTTTATTTAAAGGGTACTCGCATGCCTCCACCAGGGCCCGACCGCTCCCCTATGACAGTGGTTCTCAACCTTTTTTCAGTGACGTTCCCCCTTTGAAGAAAAAATTCTGCCGAGTACCCCCTGACCAGCGCAAAGCATTTTTGGTTGAAAGAAAGATGTAATGTGATTTATTAATCCTTGTAACTAGACACATTAAAATTTAAAACTCCATCAATTTCCATGACATTGCTCATTTGTAGTGGTCTCTCTTGAAATATTTGGGAATAAAAAGATGTAAAAATAACTAAAGACTTTTATTATTATCTCAATATAAATAAAGATTTGTGCACATCAAAATAATTATCAACTTAAAGTGACCTCTTTTGGGATCATAATAAAGATATGTTCTCAAACTGAACTCATGAACTTAATTATAGCTAACACTTCTTCCCAAAAAATTAATCATTAACTTAGTTTCAAATAAAAGATTAGCTCGAAAAATTGTTTTTTTATATTTATCATCTTAAAATATCTTCTTTAAGGATCGAAAAGATTACTGACAGGTAGCTTGTTTCCGCTTGCTTCTGGGAGGCTTTTTGCATCGTGTCTTGAGATGACCTGAATTCAGATTCAGTTTTTTTAGGATAATTAAATTGAAAAGCCTACTGAATATACAAATTTAGTTCATAAACTTACACTTATATTATATTAAATATTTGTTAAGTAACAATTTTTCAAGGGTTTTTGAATGGATGCTAATTTTAAATATAAAAAAAAATAATCCCAAGTACCCCCTGGAGTACCTTCAAGTACCCCCAGGGGTACGCGTACCCCCAGGGGTACGCGTACCCCCATTTGAGAATCACTGCCCTATGAAACCATATTTAAATTCACTACATCACGATTTTTATTCAGATCAACAACAATTCACATCCTGCCCCCGGTTTTGTGCTAATCCATCGCCTGCTAACAAACAAACAAACACAGAGAAAAACCCTGGGGGAGGTAAGTGCAGTGTGCAGTAAACAACTTGCTGGTCCTTTTAGATCTAATGTAAAGGTATTTATTTCAATAACCTTCATAAATCTCCTAACATTCACTTATAGAGGTGTATAATCATGATCAAATTAACAGACCTTTATCAGCACCATCCTGGGTGATCTACATAATCCATCAGTCGGCTGAGATATGAAAGACTCCAGTCAAAAGTTTTCCAATCAAAGCCTCATCAGACTACTGATCTTTGACTCCCGTTGTCACATAAGTGGCTGTTTGTCTTTAGATGACAGTAGTTGAAGGATTATCTTCCTCAAAGCTGCTAGACAGGTTAAAAGTAGTAAACCAGGCTATACTTATTCCTAAATGAAAGTGGGGAAGACCTAGGGCCACAGAGAAATATGCATTTCTCTCGTTGGCAGGCAAAACAAATGATGTTTTAGTGCATGAAACAAAGAAAGAGGTGACATGGCACCAAATATCAATGTAAGGTAGTTTCTGTTTTATCCTTTCAGAGTAGAAACTGTCATTGGACACTTGTTCTTTCTCTGTTGAAGGGTGTGGTTGTTTGTTTTTTTGTACATCTTGGGGCATTATTGTTGGAAAGCATTTGTTTTTCAACTTCAGAGAGAGATTTGCACCTTTCACCGACGCCCTGAACTCAACAGAGCCAAGCAATCACTGTTAGGACACCAGATACTCTCTTATTTTGTCTGCTTTATAAAGAAATGCTCTGACTGTCAGTGTTGTCATAGCAGACGAGGATCTAAGTGATCGACTATATAATCAGATTGATCGCCTATAGGCCAATATCAGGGCAATGTTACGTTTATTTGTCCCTTCCCTGTTTCACATCTGCGTCTTCTTCATACAACCAACTCTTTCCACACACACACACACATTGGCCAACGTAACTGTGACTGATACTGGGCACTGCAACAAACAGCTGTTTCTATGTACCTCCCCCTGCGAGAGTGAATAAGAACAAGAGACAAGTTTTGCTCAACATATGGAGTCACTAATGCATCTCGCTGTTGTGCCAAGGTAGTGTCTACTGCAGAGTCATCTGACCCGGAAGTCAATGCTGATTGCCAATTGCAGACAATAGCCAGATGTTAGCGTTAGTGACCAGTAAAAAAGGGGCTTTATTACACTATTACACAATTCCTTCAAAACAGAGGGTAACATTGTACAGCTACTAAAGTTGATGTTCCCCAGATAAAGAAACATCAGGAAGCTAAATCATTTCCTGTTGTATTCCCTTAAAAAATAGTTAAATCATTAAGTCAAATATTCATGTTGTCACCCTGGACTTCCCCCTCCTGCAGGTGCCCAGACCTCAGCGTCTCTTCCGGAAAACTGTTCATAAAATGATGTGAAGCTCAGGGCCTTTGTCTTTGTACATTCAGTCAGTGTAATCATTGACATTATTATGTAACTGACAGATACTTACAAAGACCTACCCAGAACAATTTTGGAACAATACATCACTTTCAACAATACCTTTCATCACATGGATAAAGTAGTTTTAGGAACAGCCGTGTCATCATTGACGCTTCACAGAATCACACCTCACCAATGAGGAAAGCCCTTCCCCTGGAGTGGGCGTGTTCAGATCAGCAGAGGGGGCGGAGGCTGGGATAAAGTCAACCTTAAGTTGAGTGAGAGCTTTAATTCAGCAGCGCACTGCAACGGGAAGGTTTAGTGTTGAGTCCTGACGGGAACGTATGTAAACAGAGGGAATCCAGGGTTATGAAGCTGACACTGGAACCTGACCACGCTGCACAGAGAGACTCACTCAGCCTGTCAGAGTCACAGCTTGGATGCAAAAAGGAAAGGGACTGCGCTCCAGGAACTTGTTAGAGGCACGATGAGCAGTTTGAACTGAGACTCCCTCCGAGAGAAACCCGAAGTCCCAACTGTGTTTCATGTGCGCACTCATGAAGTTCAACCAACTGCAGGACTTGTCTGCGAACCACAGCGACAACAAAGTGTGGAAATGGTGAGAGCAGTGTCTTCCATTAATCTTTCTCAAAACAGTGAGCTTGTTTCATAGGTGAAATATTAACTGGCACACAGACAGTGCAAAGATTACTGCCAACTAGAGTGTGCTGCCAAAGTTTTAACAGAGTACAGAATGTTGTTTACCTTCTTTGGGCTGTTTTTTATTTTAAATGCTTATATTCATTTATAAGGGTGTATATGTATCTGAGTTTGCAGGTGGGAGCAAGGTGGATTTTTTTAATTAAGGATACATATCATGATTTGGTTGCTGTAAGCCTTTAGAAGTGGCAGTGTTTGCATGTTTTAACATTTTGTCTGTTGCAACCGTCTGGTTCTGTGTGATCTGTGATCCGGCTGTGGATGCTTTGAGGTGGTCAGAGGAGAAAACGTTGAATAGATCACAGGTCATTGCCTTTTCAAATGCTAATGTTTGTCTCCTGTATTTGAGAATCGGCCTCTCACAGTTTCAGTTACCTTTTGTAATCAACCATGTTTGAGTCTTTCAGTCGATTTGGGAGATGTGTATACCCCCAACTTTAAAACGGCTCTTAACTTCTTAGATACAATACAACCTGATGCCTGCTTTTGCAAATCATCTGTGGCATCATCTAAAGCTTTAGTTTGTGGTGTTTCTCTGCTTGATTGCATACATATAGATATTTTGTGGTGATATTATACTGTTTCAGTGAACAAAATGAGAAAACAAGAACAGGATATGTGATAATGGTTCTTCCCTGTGTGGTTTGTTTGCTGGGACGACAAAGTTGTGTTTGTTCATGTAGTTTTTATATGACTTGCATGTCGTTAAATAAGGTTCTCTGGACTCTTCAGGTGTTTATTTCCAAATACTTGAGTCTCTAATTTTAAAGGATACATTAACAGCTTAAAGTGCTCAGGTGGAGAGGAAACCTGCACCGATTTGTCACTATACCGGAGGTCATATCAGGAGACGTTTAAGAGGGAGGGATTCTTTTTTTATTTCAGATATGTTTTAGAGGACTGATATTCATGTGTGTATTCAATTTGTTACAGATCCGATTAACAATCCTGATCAAGTGAATTTATATGTTGTTTCTTAAAGGGGACTGTTGGGCCTTGGCGGAGGTAGACGCTCTCTTATGCTAGTTGAGATTTAGTAAAGTAAATTGGTAAATCATATACTTTCATTGAAGTGACCAAGATCATGTTGTTTTTGTTATAGCTTGTGATTTTCTTGGATTTCCAAGTTTAATATATTTCAGGGTTAGGGAACTTTACCTATCCGGGGCCTGTTCAAAATTGTTTACATTCTTTTAGGGCCAAACTACATTATTCAAATCATATATCACACTTATCTCTCTAATGAGATGGCTGGAACTACTACTCTTTAATGAAGCATGTGATGTTAGATGGTAGTGAAGATGACCATGATGATGCTATTCACAGGTGGTTATCCGGGTTTTTGTCAGCCTTGTTGGAAACATCATCACATATCAGCAGGAAGGGGAAAAAGGGTTCGAAACCTTAGAATGTAAATTCAAGTTGTTGTATCTACTGTAGTTTTGAGCTTGTTGTGGCTTTGCAGCTCAGTGACTTTGTTATAGTTTGTCTGGTTCACCAGCTGATTCCAAGTTTAATAGCTTAACAACCACACTCGGGTCCTTTTGTATACTTCACACTCCATGTATGCTCTCGACTGGAGGTGTTTTTGCAAACTCACTTGCATGTTCAGATGTCATGATATGCTTTTTTTCTCGCTGTGAAGGAAAATGCAAGTTTTTTGTGTCAGAGCTTTAATTTCTCTTCAAATTATTTGATTGAATTATTTTATATTTGAAATCATAGAGCTCAGAAGCTGATTGGAACCTTAGAGACTTTCAGCTCTGAGAGCAATTTGTTGTTTCTGTTCACCTACAAATGACGAGTATAAAAATATTTTGTTCCACAATAGATTTATCTTTTGAGATAAATCTATTGTGCTTTAATCATTTCTTAATGACCCCTGATATTTTTTCTGCAGTATCTGCATCACATGTTTTTGGATCTGAGGATATGATGTCTAATGTGTGCTGATATATTCAATAACCAACAACCTAGGCCCTTACTGGCTGGTATAATTGTTGTATAATCGACTGATATAATGGTCGTGTTCTAGTGATGTCCGTCATGAGGCAAAATGACAGCCAATTTCTATCACACCAGTCCAGTTAATTTGTTTTATAGACCAGCCATGATCGGGGCTGCATCTGTGGCAGGTAACTAAACTGTTCAAATGATAAAATATTTAAAATATGTTCATTGTCAAAACAATTAGCTCAAACAATTTGGTAGTACCTCTGTGTGTTTTCACTCTAGTGCCATGTCAGTATTACACTCTTTGATGGTTCTTTGGGTAAAGCAGCTCCACAGCCACAACAATTCACTCAACTACAATTTCTCCTCCAGAATGAGGTTTAGTCTTCTTAGCTGTCAGCTTGCTCAACACCGAACTTGCCTGTGATACTTTGTCTCTGTCAGATTGTGGTCTTGTGAAAGCTTCTTGTTGGGCACTCGACCAAAAAGAATGAACTTCAAATTACGATTCTTCATTTGACCGAACAACTCATCCAGTTTATCTGCATGTTTCCAGCTTTAATGGAACAGTTGTCCTTTTTCCTCACAGGGAAACCAGAATAGACCAACCCAAAGGACATATTAGTCGCCTGTTTTTTTCTCCTGCTATGAGATCTTTATTTATTTGCTGTCTCGCACGCCAAGTCGAACTGTCTCATAGATTGTTGACGACCAGAGTTGACCCATGTCCATTATAATTACCTTTTTTCTTCTTGTTTCGACTAATCTTTGCATCACTATAGTTGTTTGATTGTGACACACGGGGAATAACGGATACTGACGATAAACTAATATAAAAATGTGTGAATGCTCATTTCAGTTTATTTTACGAAGCTCCTGCTACCAAGCTGTTATCAGACATCACACAAATAAACCTTTGTGAAGCAGACTCTAGTACAATCTGTAACTATCTTATTATGTATGTAAGACTAAGCCATAACTAGCTTAAGTCAACAGACTTCTGAGTTTATGGTGTTGTGAACCTTTGCCCTCCAAACCTGTGGCTCCCTGTCCATCCCAAAATGCATTTGGTTAATGTATGTCTCTCAAAAATGTATCTTGCCTTTCGCAGATGTCTTTATTTGTAAAAACATTTTACGTTGTGCTATTCATATCCCACAGTGTCTGTCAGGAGTTAAGGTGACGGCCCTGCAGCTGACACATGGGGGTCAGCCATACAGTACACTATGTGGCAACAGAGCTAGACTTAAGCCGATGTCTCTAATTGGATCGGGACTAAGCAGGCCTGGTTATGACAGATCTTACATCAGCAGAAGTCTGAGGCACAAGGCTCAGGTCTTACTTTGAATTAGATGGGTTTTTCTCCTGGAGAATTATGACTCGACTGTTGAGTCTGTTTTACCCTTCATTGAAATTTTTTTTTATGTGCTTGTGTGTTCAGGCACATTCAGGACCCCGCCAGCCAGAGACTTACATGGAACAAGCCACCAAAAAGTGTCCTCGTCATCAAGAAGATCCGAGATGCCAGTCTGCTTCAGCCTTTCAAAGAGCTCTGCATATTCCTCACAGAGGTATGAGCACATACTGCTCTGCCTTTAACAGTCAACACAGGCAGTGTTTGTGGGATCAAGCTAATGAACCTTACCCCGGCGCCACAGAGTAGGCGGATGCTTGAGAAGCGCCACAAAATGCTGTCTACTTCCTTTCTTCGCCCATGTTAAGCAATTGGGCATTTCACAGCGGCAGTGAAACACCGCAGCCCAGGCCAGAGTATACCCCGGGGCTAAACTGTGCTAGACCACATTATACCCGGGGGTGTGAAATAGCCTAGACCAAAGTATACCCATCCAGGCCAGAGTATACCCCAGGGGATAAACTGTCCTATGCCAATCTATACCCGGGGGTGTAAAATAGCCTCGGCCAGACTATACCCATCCAGGCGGGTGCCTAGAGCGCTTAACCGTAGATGTGCTATTATGTAACAAATATCTGTCATCCATTGAGAGTTAACCATAATTATTCCGGGTTTAAAAGGACATTAGGTCAATCAGCCTTTTTATTCTTGGCATGGATATATATATTAAAAGAAAAAATCGCTGCAGAGAATATCACTAACCATGTATCATTTTGTGTTGTTCCAGGTGAAAGACATGATTGTTTACGTAGAAAACAAAGTTCTGGATGACCCGGCCATTTCAGGAGATGAAAACTTTGGGGCCATTACCAAGAAATTCTGCACTTTTAGTGAGGGTATGAAAACCAGCCTGTCTATATTGTGATTAACACACATATATATATAACACTGTATATGAACAAAAATCATATGTAGTTTTAGATAAGATATTTAAATGATTTATTGACTGTTTTTGGGGTTTCCTTTCCAAGATCTTGACGACATCTCAAACCGTGTAGACTTCATCATCTGTCTTGGTGGAGATGGAACGTTGCTGTATGCATCTTCACTTTTCCAGGTATTTAACAGCTGACACTTAAACCAAATCCCACAGGGTTTTGCACATTTACAGCTATAAAGTAACTTTTTGTACCTTATAATTTATCCATGCCTGTGTTGCCTTTCTTTTCCATGATGTAAAGCACTTTAGCTCAACCACTGTTGTTTTTAATGTGCTTTATAAATAAATCTCTGTTCCTCTGTTATTTGAAGGAGAGTGTTCCACCAGTTATGGCCTTCCACCTGGGCTCCCTAGGCTTCCTGACACCTTTTAATTTCGACAGCTACCAGTCTCAGGTCACCCAAATAATTGAAGGTACTGAATCTTCAGCCTTTTTATTCAACACTAAAGCCTGCTCAGCTTCCAAAACGTTTTTGTTATGCTCCAGTTTTCCTTTACAGAGCATTATTATAAATACATGTGTATTCATTACAGGTAACGCTGCCCTTGTCCTGCGAAGTCGCTTGAAAGTGAAGGTGCTTAAAGAGAACTGGGAGAAGAAGGCCAGAGTGGACGAAAAGGGCATCATTCTGACCAATGGGGATATTGAAAGTAGCCGCAAAGCCATTCAGTATCAGGTAATATGTTCATCCGTTCATGTTGGAGGATTTACAAACCACCACTAAGTGGAGTGTTGGAGGCAAATAACATCCGAAGTAATCACAACAGTAAAACACAAATATTTTCTGTGCTGACCACGAAAATGTCCATGACAAAAACAGCTCATGCATGTGATGTCATCATAATGACTTGGCTGTCGCCTGTGGTCTTTAAACCTGTTGTTCAAGACCAAGATGAGCAAACAGTCATTAGAGCTGCTTACGAACATGCACTGAACTCTGAAGTTCCTCTCTACTTGCTCAGGGGGAGGTGCATGTGTAGGTTAGTTTAGGTTTCACAATGTGATTTAGGGAGCCGACTAAAGACCTTTGTGTGACTTGTATATGTCCTGTCATTATCACCGACGAGGACTGTGTCTGCCTATACTTGACATTGATGTTGTAGTAGATGGACGTTTTTCTAACATCTGTTTGATAAGCCTAACTGGATAAACCGGTTCATATCGTTATGGTTTTACTACCAGTATCACCAACTTTAGGCGCAGTACTCCACACTGGTCTTATGGTCAAAAATGGACATCCTAATCTTTCAAACCATTCGAGCAATCCTGTGAGCTTCTCCCACTGCTTTTTAACTTATTGACAAAGGACCATTTTTAGTCGCACTTCACAGATTTGAATGGTTGCCCTCCGGACCCCTGTACTAGTATAGTAGTATTGCAATAATAATATTGTACATTTCTCTCAAACAAATCATTTTTGAACCACTGGTATAGACATATGATTAAAAGTAATGTAGACACTGGAGTAGCTGGTTTCTGCAAAAGTAAATAAGTGAATATATTGTTTTCTGTGTGTGTGTCAGGTACTAAACGAGGTGGTGGTGGACAGAGGACCTTCCTCCTATCTCTCCAATGTCGACCTCTTCTTGGACGGACACCTCATTACCACAGTGCAGGCAGATGGTGAGTGGGCCAATCATCTGTCTTTTGGATCAAGGGTCTGAGACGATGTAAACGCCTCAGATAGATCAGATCAGTGTTGTATGTTATTGAGGATGTCAAGCATGTACTTTCCTTTCCAGGATTCATTATGAAATCTGACTGATATACTGATATGGATTCACAGTATGGAGACAGAGTTTAGTCTCTGAAGCAGAAAAACTTCCAGCAAGAAATTTAAAGCACGCAAACCACTCATGGGGGGGGGGGGGGGGGGGGGGAGTTAACTTTTACGTTTATAGACTAAACAATGAATCTGACACTTAAAGAAATTAACAACAGAGAATTTGTTATGTATAAATAAGTATAATCATACACAAGACTTATAGTAAGAGCGATTTTTTGGAACTCTTACGTTGACACTGATACTATCAAATAAAAAGTATTTATACTATTATAAATGACTTTTATTGTGAAATATCACTCACAATAACACTTTTGATGCCTCCAGTCGTGATATTGTGTCTTCATACAGTTTTTGTTTGTGTCCTCAGGTGTGATAGTATCTACACCTACAGGAAGTACAGCGTATGCTGTGGCAGCTGGAGCCTCCATGATCCATCCCAATGTCCCGGCCATCATGATCACCCCCATCTGCCCCCACTCGCTCTCCTTCAGACCCATCGTGGTGCCGGCAGGGGTGGAACTCAAGGTATTTACACCCACTGACTCTGACTGAGTCACGGAGGTGTAACTGTTTTCATTGAAATGCCGCTGTAAGAATGCAGCAGAACATTTTCTGGACAAATCACAATATATGCTTGTATCTTTATTTCCAATGTAGATCATGTTGTCTCGTGAGGCCAGAAACACAGCCTGGGTGTCATTTGATGGAAGGAAGAGACAAGAGATCTGCCATGGAGACAGGTTAGTCCACATACACCACTCCATAACAAAAACCTGAACTGACATAATAGTAGCCATTGTTCCTTTAAGAATTTGAAACGTGGATTTATTGTAAGAGCCGTTTTTTACTAACCCTGTTTGTTATTAAAAGAAGTGGTGATGCCATCATTGTTGTTTGCCGTGGCCCAGATTAAACCCTTTGAAAAAACCTATACAGAGAATGAATCTCACAGAACTTCTGTAATTATCTAGGTTGACAGGCGGAACTGAAAAACAACACAAATACATTCAGGAAATCAGAATAATTACAATTGAGATATAAGCAAATATCTGACTTATTAGCTAGCTCTGTCTAAGTCTACACTACCAACAATCATGTCTTCTTCATCACTCTAAAAACAGGACTTGACATGGAAGTAAAAGGTAACTGCTGTTTTGCAGCGGTGAAGAAGAAGTGATTTGTTGCTAAATACATTTTCAGTTTTATCCTGGTAAAACTAACATACTCTATCGTGGTACCGGATCAATACATAGATTTGTGTATTCACTGATGTCTGACCTGGTATTTTCGGCAGAATCTGAGGCATTTCAGATGCTGGTATCTGTATTGGAATATCTCTAGATATAATAGTAGAAGAAGAGTAAAGGAGCAAAATGGATAATGGTTATGTGGATATGGATAATAGTTTTAAATACCTCAGAACTTGCAGGTTTTGTTACATGACCTCATCAACCTGCTTAACGGGCTAAAGGCCTTTGTGAAACTCATCCACAGATAATCACCTTCCTGCTTCTTGTAAAATGTCTGCCCTTCATTTAGAGTTATTGAAGCATATTTCAACAAACACCCAGTGTTGCTACAGGGGGAAGTTGTGTTGCTGCATCTGGTGTAAACACCTCCTCCTTTGTTCTCATTATTACGAATACCTGTACTTTCCCTTGGTTTTGGCCTTTGCAACACAAAGGCCCCCTCACACTTTTTTCCATCCCTCTTCCAGTATTACCATCACCACTTCCTGCTTCCCTGTTCCTTCCATCTGTTTCCGGGACCCGGTCAACGACTGGTTTGAGAGCCTGGCACAGTGTTTACACTGGAACGTGAGGAAGAAACAGAACTACCTCAGCTCGGAGGACGAGGAGTTCTGAGGCCTGCTCTGGGATCTTCAGGGTCTTTTCCAAGGTCTCCATGACTCCAAAGTCCTGGTCTTAACTCGACCCCGCTCTGTGCCCTTTTAAAAGTCTCACCAAACTCAATTCAAATAGAGTCACTACGACGTCGCCCCTCATTCAAATTTGTCTGGCAGAATGAAAGTGTGAGAAAAACAGGAAAACTATGAAAACCCCAAAGTTTTCAGTGAAAATCAATCAAACTAGATAAATAAGCCATTTTAAAAATAAATAATCATGGTTAAACTGAAATAATTCTAGACCATTACTGTATTATCACATTTTCAGCATTCTTGTTTGTTTCGCCACGTTAAATGTCAGTTATAATGAAATGTGTGCTAATTGCTATGTTGAAGCTGAGATCCGAGACTTGTGATTGGCTGAAACTACAACTCGGTTGTCTTGAAAAGTGACTTTCAAGTGAGTGGCCGAGAACAAAATTTGAAAAAAATCTCTGAGCAAAAATTGAATATCAACTTCATGAGAGTAAAAAATATAAAGTATAATATAACAATTTTTACAAAAACTATTTCTTGAACGCTTTGGGGCTCCATAGTAAACAAATCGTATCAGTCAATGTCAGAGACTCAGGATTGCACAGCCTGAGGTGTATGTTAGAAATATGCAGCGGTAATGAGGAGTCAAATTCTCTAAAGGCTCAGGATCTGATGTGTGAGCTCATTAAAATAGTCTCTTTCTTTGAATGGAGTTTGGAGTCACTGTCGGTCCAGGATTGTCCCCAGTCCTGTTTTTGTTTTGAAAAGGTTTTGCCTTTTTTCTAATGCAACTCGTCAAAATGCAGTTTTTGGACGAAGTTTTCCCGAAAAGGGTAAATGTAGGAGTCTGGGATGATCTTGGACGGCAGCACACCGGGACAGTTGTGGATGAGTTACTACGATGCTCCTGGGGGGCGTTATCAAGTCTGCTCTTGCACTTTTTAATCTTTGAGACAGACGACAGGGACAAAGCCACAACAGGATGTTCTCTCAGTAGAGGTGAAGGACGAGTTTCGCTTTCGTGGAAAATTCTCTAAAAAGAATCCGTTAAAACCTGTTCTCTGTTCGTCAAATCAGGAAAAACTGAAAACTGTTTGTTTCACACAACATGTAGGTTCATCCTGATTCACACATCTACTTGCCAATCGTGGCCCAACTGTACAGACTGTGCCTTAAACACTGCTATCATTAATGTATAGAAATATAATTTTTCAAGGTTTACATCATGGTAATTTTTTAAGAATCACACGTGCACAGATTTGTGCATTTTCTCTCTGATGCTTCATGTCGACTTTTGTCCTCGCTGTCTGCAGAATGTTTTTGTGTCGTCGAGTGTGTTGGACAAAATGTTGAGTGAGACTCATTCCAGGCAAAGAGACAATAGTTCAGGTGTCTCCAGCATCTTTTTAACATTTTTAAAAATGTCTTTTAAAGCCATAGCTGATCTCTGTGTAGTTTTTATAGACTGATGTCTGTGGGTTGTGGGTGGTGTTGTGTGTTTGTCCAGGGACTGATCATAACAGACTTCGGTGCATCCTTGCTTCTCAGTTTGCTACCTGTCTGCCTCAGCTGAGGTGGCCTACCTTTCGTATCTTTACAGATATCATGTGTAGATGTTAATATATATATTTACCAGTATATAGTCAATTGGCTCAACATAATGTGTTTGGTTAAAAAGATGAAACTGTGGAGTCGACCTGTTGAAACTATCCAGCGGACCAAGCGAGCTCTGAAAGGCAATCATTCCTTTAACTCCTGTACATACAGCCATGTTTCAATAAGATGTTTATTAACCAGTTTACAATGTGTATTTGCAGAAAATAAATCTATTTGGAACCTGCTCTTTTTTTTTTTTACTTTAAAAAGCTATTTAGTTTCTAATGCTATGTTGATGAAGACAAGTTTTGATTCTATAACTACATTTTTCTGCGATTTGGAATTGGTCAGAAAAGTACTTGTTGTACCGTCAAGTACTGAGATAATCAAATAAAGCCAAAGTTACTCTAACAGTCTGGTTTTCACATGAAGTTAATTTAATGTGTCAGAGTGGAAACTGCCACACGACCTGGTCTGATTCCAACGCTGCTCTGATCTGTTTGGTCCCAGTGGAACTTCTGGTTCTTCTCAGCTCTGGCAACTCTTCTCTGAAAGTTCTTTTCACTTGTGTAACTCTAAGAGCCTCTTTTGTATCAGTCGCTTTGTGATTGTTTCTAATATGAACTCTGCTATTTTACTTTACACGGCACTTGAATAAAACCGAGAGAAAATTGTGTTTGGTGCTGTTTCTCATTTGAATCCATCCCGGTCCTTGGGCTCGTGTCAGTCAGACTGTTGACTCTGTCTAAGTTGAGGAGAATTTAAATAATATTCAAAATAAAAATAAATTAGCTGGATACTGGTTGTTACTGAACATGTTTTAAAACTGTTATGGCCAAATAACTTGCAACAGCAACTAATCCAAACAATCAAGGTTTTGTATATTTTAAAAACACTTTCAGTTTGTTAAGGTGCAGTAGAAAGATTAGAAAAAACAGTAACATAAAACAAATCAATACAACATTCCAGTGTGTAGATTCACAAGATATACGTTTTAAAAAAGCAACTTTGGCGTCAGCACATAAGCTGTTTTCAGACATGAACTCTGCAGGAGCTCCGCACAGTGACTTCACCTTTCACACATGAGCAACGAAGCCGGAGGTTCTCCACTCGGACACGCTAACAACACAGGAGCCATCATTTGGTTTGGTTTACATCGACATCCGCGTCGGATCTTACACCAAAATCTCTCTTTGTTTTCTTTTTAGCTTTTTTAATCTGTTATGAGTCTGTCACGTGTTAGAGACGTCATCAACACACAACACTCGCTCTTGGTGAATCCTCCAGAGGACCTCATGCATTCGTGGTGTCTACCAGGGGGCTTGGAGGAGACACTTTGGCGAATGTCCGGAAGTTATCCAGAGCCCAGTGCATGTCCGAGAAAATTTTCCTTTCTTGATTCTCGTGGTTCTGGGTTTGTACCCCTCATGGTTCAATGCACTTATTGTAAGATGCTTTGGATAAAATCGTTAGCTAAATGAAAAGTAATGTAATGTCTAAAAGCAGCTCTAACAATAAGTTAAAAACCATTATGAGTCCAAGCTACAAACAAGTAACTTCATACAAAACCGTTAGCGGTCATAGAGCTGACGCGTGGGGTTTTACATTGTGTACAACAGGCATAGTGACAAAAGAGATGTTAGCTCAATACAGTTAGATCTGCACATTAAGCTGAAAAATGCAATAAAAAGATTATAAAATCACTGATTATTTGGTTGGAGTTAATGTTGAATAAAATCTGCAGATGCTGATGCTTCCTGATATCATGTCCTCAGATGGCATTCTCCTCCTCGACCACTGGGGGTTTTCTCACTTGCTTGGTGAAAACACTGCAAATCAAGAAAAAAAAACAATTAACACAGACACTCTGGTTTCCTGCTGCTTTCCTATCGACATAGACGGCAGAAAGGTCATTGATGTCCACAGCTCAAGTTCTGCACATGGAGACAGAGGCAGCTGAGGAACCTCTGTGCTGCTGTGAGGTTAAATATTCCTATGATGTTTTTTCTTCGACCCCTGAAGGACTGAAATAAAAAAAGGGTTGCCGGACTCACTTCTCTCCCTCAGACCCTGACCGAAGCTGTGCACGAGTCTGACGAGGCCCCAGATTAAAACCACTTTAATCACCAGTGAGATCAAAGCTCCGGTGACGGCGGCGGCCTCCAGCGTGTACGTCTTGTTCTCAAACCATTTCTCTCCCACCTGGAATTAAAGCACACCATCAATTGCCTGCAGCAATCCAGTTCAGAATGTTCAAATTACTTTCCAGTGACTTGTTTTGAACATAATTTCAGGAGTTTTTTGCATTTTAGTGTCATTTTAAACTCGTAGAAAGTGTTTTTGCTCAAGTCATGTGCATCAGTATGATTTCGAGGTTCTTGGAACTTGCGGTACAATATTTATGTTACATGTTAATTTATATCTCTGCTAAAATAAAACACTCTACTGTTCTTTTGAAACTTACTAGTTAGTTTCTAGTTATTTTCATGATGACATTTAGCTGTAAATGTTTATGTTTATATTTATCATACTTCTATGAGAATGTCAACATTTTTATAAAATAAGGTTATGAATAGGTTATATTGTGCTACACTACATGTGGTTAGATTAGCACAAAGACTGTAAACAGGAGAAACCATCTGCCTTGGAGGGGAAAAAACTGCTGATGTCCCTTTTTTTAATTTAAATAAACAAATTATTTTCCCTTTTCTTGGTCTTATCGACAACTCGCAATTTAAAGTTAAAGTCCCATTCACCCGCAATTCATAAAGCACTCGACAGAGCATTTCCCATTTCTCTCCACCAAGGCCAAACATATGCCTTAAACTGTTTGGCCTTAAAATTCCTCAAACTACAACAATTTCACACACTCATCATCGGCCCTTTATGATCCATGTAATGTTCTCTGAGAAAATGGTGAAAACGTTGAAAAGACTCAATCTTGCAATGTTCGAGAAAGTGAAAAAGAAATTCCTTGATCCCTGATCTGTACCCACACCTAAATGTAATGTCCTCTTCCCTGACCCACCCTGCATCCTTCCACCAAGTGTCATGGCAGACTGTTCAGTGGAGTCTTGTGGAATCTTGTCAAATAAACAAACAATCATACAAACCAACCAACAACAAAACATAACTTGTTTGGTGGAGGTAGTAAAGAAACATCCTGTGAGGTCACTAGTAAAGTCACAGTTGTGAGTCGTTTTCCTCTCACCGTGTACATCAGGTAAACAAAGAAGGCGACTTGAGGAAGGTTCTGCAGCATGAAAACCCAAACCAGAACCTTGGCTTCCTTCAACACCTGCAAAACAGTGTGTATACATCCTCACATTCTTTCTGAATTTTAATAACAATAGTTTGGACTTCTCTCTCATGGTGTGAACAGACGGCGAGGAAAGAGAACTCACTGCGACGGCGCCTACAGCGGCGGTGACGCAGGCCCACACCACTCCAACTCCCAGGATGATGCTGTTGCGAGCAGACATGACAGAGTCCAACGTTGTGATGAGGATACACAGACACAGCTGAAACACAATAACAACAACAACACATTACTAATGAAGCCGTCAGCAGGTCCCTGACATCGGGATCACTGGCGTTTGCTTTCGTTTCTCTTTCAAACACACACCCAGGCTTTTATGCACAGTGGCCATTTTGTACCAACTACTGATCAACAGACGCAGGAGAGACAGACGCCAGTTCCTCCTCCAGGAGCAGCGGCAACACCCCTGACCCGAAGGTGAGCACAACACGAGCCGAGCTCTGAGCGCCAGGCATCTGACCTGACCAGAAAAACTCGCCCTCGTGTTGTTCTCTCTGTCGACACTCTGATCGTAACCAGTCCAGCCACACACAGCAGGTCTCCCAGGCTCTCTGGAGACTGTTCAAATCACCTCTGACACAGATGAGTTCATCTCTGACTGAGCCTGGAGGAGGAAAAACCAGCTCAACAAGCTGAGGATATATTTACCACACAAAAACATGTGTTTATTCTTTTAATTTAACCTTTACTTAACCTGGAAAAATCCTTGACGCACCAGACCCACAAATAAAGCAACACACCCTTAAAGTTCAGTCACAGACCTTTAATTAACTGCAACAAAATCAATGTTGATGTCTTCTCACAGTGTTGACGTGTTTGCAAAGAAGAATGTGTGCGTGTACCTGAGCTTGCAGGTCAAAGGTCACCATGGAGAAGCACAGGTTGAGCAAGAAGTACTGCTCCTGCAGACTCTCCAAGGCCCCGCCCACACGGAACGCCATCATGTTGGGCCTCTTGATGAGCAGCGACGTGCAGAAGACGTGCACAATGCCCAGACACATGATGCACACGAAACGCACCTGCAACACACACACACACACACACACACGCACACACACAACCCAGCTCGTCAGGCTTGTATGTGAGGTGATGTGATGCTACACTGATCAATCAATCTGTCTGTCTCTGTGTCTGCCAGTCCCTCCCTCTATCAATGTGTCTGTCTGTCTAATAACCTGTCCTCCGCCTGTCTCTCCATCTGTCCATCTATATAGCTCAAGTATTAGTGAGTGAAAACTTGAACAACAGTGACACCAAGTGGTGGAGCCATGAGTTCCTTCAACAGGATTGAAGTGGGAGGAATCATCAGCTGGTGTGAATCACTGTGTGTCAGTGTGGTTAATGTATCGATCTTTTCCTCCTGTTGTAATTCTGATGTCGGTGGATTCTCTCTTAAACCCAGTGAGGATCTGGTGTAACACTAAAACTACTATTTGTTACTGATGTTGATTTTACATTTGACTGGAATCATTTGCACTCAGAACAAAACAGAGACCAGCCCAAACAACCTCTGTCAAAAAGACAGGCCTACATTTTAGAAGAAAACTGCAGAAACTGTGCAGGATGAAAGAATTATTCTATAATGACCGAATATTAAGCTTTTTGATTAAAAAATCTATCTGTCAAAGAAATAACAAAGTAGGTCATGAAAAGATCTCAAAAGAAGAATTCAGGGTGAGCACTTCTAAAGTTGTTTTTTTTATTATAATTATGAACACATTTTCTTCTCTGCATCATTTTGGTGAGAAAGAATTAGACATTTAAAAAACATGTAGATCTAAATTCTCAAAATAAAACCTTGACACAAGTGTCATAAAATATCACGTCTCTGTCACTGACACCAAACATGATTACTGTCAAACATAAAAAAATGAGTCAATAACAAGTAAATGTGAGACTTTGTTTTGTGTTTGTCTTATAAATCCATAACAAAAGTCAATAAATCTGTCAAAGACAAAAAGGAAGTAGGTTATGAAATGATCTTAAAAGAAGATCTTCTATTTCCACCTTCTCAGCTTGTTTCTTTTTTTGGAGGGGCGGGGGGGGCCCATAAAAAATATGTTGGATATATATATATATTCTCTAACCGAAAACCTACGCATGAACATCATAAAACTTCACTTCTCTGTTACTGATAACTCTCACTCGGACATTTGTGTTTGGGGAAGTCTGGAGGATTGCCGGAGTTCAGTGCGTGTCTGAAAGCAGCTGTTTGTTATTTATAAAACTATTGTAAAAAATAAAATCTATTAAAGAATTTGTATTCTTTCAAAAATGATGCAGTGTCAGTACTTCAAGCACCAACTTTTCAGATATTTTGTAATCATAATTGTGTCCAGCAGAGGGCGACCTACCAGCAGCTCCTGCTTGCTCTTTGACCCCGACACAGAGAAGTTGACCACCGATCGCATCATGACGATCAACACGCTGAGCACGAACACCACCAGCTCCTGTCTGTTCTCCTGCAGCACGCCCCGGCTGATGTAGTAGATGCAGAACACTGCAGGAGACACAACACTAATGATCACACACACACACACACACACACACACACACACAGTTGACGTTCTCATCCAACCCGTCACCTCTGATTAGGATCCTGATTCTGGGTCAACTGCGTATGCTCCATTTGCTGTGTGTGTCTGTTGCATGTGTTGGACTGCAGCTAACAATTACTCCCCCTACCTATTCAATACAAAAACTTATTGCGTATTGTTGAAGTTCGAAGTGAGTGGAGGTCAGCGGGGGAGCAGGGAGGGAGGGAATCATGGCACGGTACAAGGCGCCCTGGCTTCATGCCGGCACCCTCATTCTAAAACTGTGGCTACAACTAAATCTACTCAACTTGGAACATGGGGCCGACTCCAGGTTTCTGAAACCAGATTATCATGTTTGCATGGACAATCCCGTAACCAGCGGTTAACCATGCAAACTCCTCTTTATCACATGGAAGCTTGTGCTCATGAGCACGTACAGCTCATCCTGTGCTGTCGTCAGGCTGCAGGCACGAGCGATGACGTCTCTGCCACTCATGAGTCTGATGACTGAGTCAACTATTCTGCTAATGGATCGACAGAATATCTATCACATTTGAGTATTTGTTTACTTGTTTGAATCATTTTCCTTAAGCAAATATTTCAGTAGTTTTTAGCTTCTTGCTCTACTTTTTGAAAAATTACTGTTCTTCTCAGTTTTTAATAATTATATGTTGGTTTTGATCAACAGCTTAAAAAAAAACATGAAAAGATTTGAGGAAGTCGTCTTTGTGAACTTGATTGTAATTTCACTTTTAATACTTTATCGACCAAATGAGAAAATAATCTGTAACGAAAGTGATAGATTTACAAAATGATGTCGGGAAATGAATCTCCAGAAACGCCCACAGCGTGCATCATGGGATCTGTTCAACACAGAGTGGACGGTGACACCACTGTCCTCTTCTCCTTCATCACATGATTACAGCAGCAAACCTTGTGTAACCTTGACCCGACACAAGCGATGGAACTCACGTATTCCCACCATCTGGATGAGAGACACGGAGAAGTTGTCCTCATCAGACACGTCCGTCTCCGTGCGCTGCTTGTAGACGCTGGTGAGCGTGAGGCCGAGCAGCGCCAGCAGAGACGCTATGGTGAAACAGAAGTAAAGCTTCAGCCGACATGACAGCTCCGACCACCGCTTTATCTGCAGGGAGGGAGGGGGGGGGGGGGGGGGGTGGAGAGAACGTGGATTGTGAAAAACACTTGTCATCCAACTGTCGCCCAAACCGGCACGTTACGCAAGAGAGAGACTGATTTCACAACTGAAGACAGCAGAAGTATGAACGATAAACACAGTAGGGCTGAGAGAACAGGATTTCTGAAAGGTTCAGTGTGGAGGATTCACTGGAGACTGCATCATCCTCCTCTTCCAAACAGAAGAAGAAGCAGAACAGCTTCTGTTGAATTGGAGGGCCCATTCTAATGTAACGAAAACACAAGGGTTCTTAGTTTCACATGAGGTGTATGTTTACTCTAATAACTACATACTTATAATATATCAGAATATATAATAAATAGAAAACATAAAATGTCTTCTAATGGATCATTCTAATCCATCAGATTTGTGAAACTGTCGTGTCTTTATCACCTTTTTGTCCCTGCTCACTGAGAGCAGTTAGGTTGTACTGCCACTCTGCCAAGAACTGTTTTTAGATCAGCTGATTTCAGGAAGTGCAGCGTTGGCCAGAGTTAACAAAAATACCAGCAATTTGCTCATGGAACATGTGCTATATGCAGGTCCTCAGTTTCGAGCTATTTCAAAGGAAGGAGTTGTTGTGTACTCCTAGATGTATTTATTTGTGTCTTTGTGCAGCTCTGACTGTCAGACTAGATAATAAAAGATGTTCTATATTCTATTCAACCTGAGCCAAGCCATACATACTTCCAAACAGGGTTAGCAGCATACAGAGGTTTAAAGAGGTTAAGGTATTTTTCTAAATGCACTGATCAGTACATTGTACTGCAAGGTTCAGGTATTGGAATCAGCATCTGGGAGAGAAAATCTCATTTACCTAACACCTCTTTCTAAGCTTGTATTTTATGAGACACAGAATTTATTGAAAGAGGATTTAGATTTGATATATTACTGCAGAATCTCAGTTTTTCCTTTTACACTTTTCCCTCCGCTTCTTTACACTGTGTAAATAAAGCTGAAGTTGAAGGGCAGACACACAGATGTTTCAGGATGGGTTTTGTCATGACACTGGGATGCAGGCTGGAGCATCTCACCGGTCCACACGGCGTTGGGATCAGTTGCTGGTGTCTCGGCTGCAGGTTCGGAGAAAGAAGGTCTGTCCTCTCCTGGGGTTCGTTGCCCAACAGAGGACTGCAGTGTAAATGAAATAAAATACATAGATGTAGTTTATCGTATGTTATAAATGCAGGAATGAAGCTGAATTTTTCTTTGTGGCAACTAAAGTATCTCTGGTAGGCCAGATTTTTAGATGAGAAAAGAAAACTGGAACCAAACTACTTGGTTGTTTTATCTTATCTCCAGAATAAGGTACATTTTTTGTTTTTACACTTTACTCTTTTTATTTACAGAAGTTAATTTCCCCAGCTGAAAAAGACAGAAACTTTAATGAGAAATGAAGATACTGAAGAGAATCTGAAGCGTTAGTAAGACGTGAGACATGACAGTGTGACAATTTTTTTATTTACACCTGTGCTTCTTCCTGCAACAGGTTGAAATGTCTCTGTATGAAAATGGCCCACGAAGACAGGCAAATACTAAACAATAAACGACCATGTACTTTCGAAACTGAAACAAATTGAGGGTCAAACTGAGCCTGAGGATAACTGATCCTACTGTGGAACCACTACAGTGGGGGTGTGGATCTTCTACTTGTTTAAGCAGGTGGGTAGTGAACAACAACAGATGAGCGAGGATGAACCTTGTCGCGAGCTGGGAAATTTGGGAACGTGACTCAACACGTTCAAGGCTAAAATGTCCCTGGTCTTTTCAGCACATGCAACAGTTAAACGTTTTAAAGATCTCCACTTGCATGAACTTGCACTGTCAGATGTGATCAGATAAAGTCACATGATGAAGAAGTGAAGAAGTGAACATGAGGATGTGAAAATGAAAGTAAAGCGGTTCCCAGAGAGCAGAGGAGGCTGCATAGAGACATCCGAACACATCCAACAGAGTCAGGCAGGGAACTGTGGGGCTTTCACTTTAAACTGTGCCGAGCAGGGAGGCTCGCCCCCCCCCCACATGACTGCAGCAAGCACATGACTGAGCGGCCAACAAGCCTCTGTGCTGTTACTGCTCCTCTGTTCTGCTCAGGCACACGGAAATAATGTTTCTTATTCTTAAATTATTTATACTGGTTTATAAATATAAAAGACAAATCAGGACCTCCGAGGAAAATCCTGAGCTGTGACTAAAAAGAGACTTATATTATATAAATTAGAATATTTTATCTGCGGGATTAAGTCATGTGGCCATTGTTTATTATTGATCTATAATGCTTAATAATATCTCACCCATATTATATCTATATGTTTGAATACAGGGGGATACGACACAAAGACCTACAGATGAGACAAGACACAATGTAACCCAATAAACAATAACAAATAAACAACAAACTACCCACACTAACTATTATTTACACAAATGTGTAGCTTCAATAGTTCCTGTCAGGTTTAGAGCTGCACAGGCAACTTGGGGACTCTTAAACACTTTATATGAAATCAGTCTTCATATGTAAACACATCCTGTTCATATTTCATCTTCTCCTGAGCTGCAGTTTGAAATGTTCGAGTCTGTGGCGTCTTGTCACATGTCGAGAAACTGAGAAACATCTGTGAGCAGTGTTTCCTCACGACGCAGACAACCGAGGCTGGAACATGAACATCAATGAGGGTTGAACAGAAGCTGCTGACCTGATCTCGTCCATTTCCTTGAGGAGCAGGAGCTCAAGTTCCTGTCTCACATTCTTACTGTCTGTCTGTGTCTCTGTCTGTCTCCCTGTCTGGGTCCATCTCCAGCTGACTGCACTCCAATGTAAACAGGATGGAAGCGCTTCTCTTCTTCTGCTTCTGTGGTTCTCTGGTTTGTTCCTGCTCTTTTCCCTCCGCTGCTGTAAAGCGCTGCTGCCCCCTGCAGGACCAGAGAGTGTGATCAGGGATATTTCAATCCTGAGGGCCCCTGAGCACTGACAGGTCAAAGAGACTCCACCTCTTATATATTTGACTTTTAAGACATGAACTCCAGATTCATGTCTTAAAATGAATCTGGAGTTCATGTACAGATTTTAGTCCTCTTGTTTCTTTGACCTTTTCACCTATTTTTTTGCCAGAAATTGTTGCCTTATGATTTCAAATCGATTCCCTTTTAATTTAGTCTCTGTGTTATTTTAATGTACAGCACCTTGAGTCTGCCTCTTTAACTGCCTCACAGACACTTTTTCCTGGTGTCACTATGCCACTTTTAATCACATGATGCTTCTTTAACTTGCACTTAGTTATATATATATATTTTTTTTTAATTTCTTTTATGTTTCTTACAACCTATGCACTTTTTTGTATACAATCAAAATTCAGCTCAGGATAGAAGGAGATTTCAAACCTAGCGAGTTTTTTTAATGCTTTGCAGGGGCATTGATTTGAATAATTCTTATTTCATATGTCAAAAATAATATCTTACCATATTTTATTTGATCAGATCAGATATGATTTTTTGTGAGAGTTGTATTTGAAGAGGTCGCCTTCAATAAATGAGAAACAAAGTGAGTGTGTTACAACTGCATGCTTAACTGTCAATCTTCCTTTATAAACATTGCTAGTGAGGAATATTCTAGTGTGTTATCTCAAAAGTAGAGTTAATGATTCATTATTGTCACACCCGTGCATACGCACACACATCACTCACTCAGACAAGGCAAACCATTGGCGATGCAAACGAAAAAGTGAAGAAACAACTTAACATATAGCTAAGTAAGAAAAACGATGGCAAATGCAAAAAAAAACACAAAGAAAAATTGTTAAACACAAAGGCAAACCCAAAAAAAAACACAGCAAATCACAAATCATGATTAGTTATATATATGCCGAACCATACCAGTAGAAAGACAAGCATATAATGATAATTCTCTTAAATTCTATAAATTGAGGATATCACTGTTGTCTCTGAAATTGAATAATCCTGCAGTTTTGGATGATTAAATACAAACGGGTGAAGATTTCGAGTTATGTCTCCTTCTCCAAACATTGGCCTCAACATAACAATGTCCTTTTTTAATTGTACATATAATATACAATTTGAAATTAAAATGTCCATGTCATACCTGAATAAACGAATTAACATGGAGACAATGAACGCATCATTTACAGCATCGCCAATTTGTCTCGTGGCAGCTGCATCAAGTTCAAAGATGTCTTACCGGAAACAACAAGACTTTATCTTAAAATTAAAAGCATATTTATTTTAAATCCGGGTTGATTCCGGCTGTTTAAAATAAAAACGTAAACGTATTAAAGATAAGGGAAATGAATACTAATAAAAAGTACTTACAAGATCTAGCCTCTAGGTTCATGCTGACAGTAATTCAGGAGAGGGGCTTTTATTCTGAAAGGTTGGAGTTGTGACTCTGTGGTAGTTTCTCGTTAGCTTGGAGCTGCAGCGCTCTGACAGCAGCATTGGTGTGTTTACCAGCAGAGGAGAATCTGCATGTGTGTGGACGTGTAGTCTGCTCTCTGTGCTGTGGAACATGGCGGACATCACGCCCGGCTCGGTGGCTTCCTCTCTTTGCGCTGCGCCGCCGCCTCTAACAAACAGCTGGCAGCGAGCGTAAACCTGCAACTTCCGCCTTTTTTGTATACCATCTCCCTGCTGCCGCCAGCCCGCCGTCTTGTCCCCTCACACACTTCGTTTCCTGCTGCAGGCTGAGGCGCACACACACACAAAAACAACACACAGGTAATGGTGTGCAAGTTGAAGTCACTGAGGCTGGAGCCAACCGCAGCGAGAGTTTTCAAAACAAACAGCTGTGGCTGACACGGAGCCTGTGTTGTTGAGGCAGCACAGATTTGTGCGACTGGAGGTTTGTTTTGAAATCTGATCTCTGGTCTGTTTCATCAGTCTGTGTAAGATTTAGATAATGATAGGCTGTGATGTTTTCACGAGTGTTTAATCCTCTCAATTATATGAATTGTTGTTTTCTTTACCCTGGAATGAACCATTTTTTATTCGAGTACTTTATATTAATATCAGGAGCGAGTCCTCTCTATGGAGTTCGCCATGCTCTTTACAGCAGGCCCAAAGTGGACAAACTAAACACCTTTTGATTATTTATGACAACTGAAGGCTACCTCAGGCTCTCGCTCATGTTTGGAAGGGGGGGGTGAGGTGAGGGGTATTCAGCTGCAACATGCAAGTTCACCACTAGATGTCACTAATGTTTACACACTGAACCCTTGAATACAGACAGCTGACTGCTGTATTGCTGGCTTACCTACTGACTTACTGTCACTACCTACTTACTTACCTACCTATGAATTTACTTACTGGCCTTCCTACTTACCTACCTACATCTTATCTTACCTATCCATTTACTTACTTGCTTACTTCCTTGCCTACCTACTTATTTATCTATCTATTTACTTCCTTCCCTTCCTACTTATCTAGATTGAAGCTGGTACTTCCTGGTAGAGGCTCACCTCACCAATTTTAAGATAAAGTCTTGTTGTTTCCGGTAAGACATCTTTGAACTTGATGCAGCTGCCACGAGACAAATTGGCGATGCTGTAAATGATGCGTTCATTGTCTCCATGTTAATTCGTTTATTCAGGTGTGACATGGACATTTTAATTTCAAATTGTACCTGTGGCTGAACCTGTGGCTGGAGCAGACTTCACAGTGTTTGCATTCAAAGTAAACGTAACCTGTGTCACCATTAGTGGAGGTTCTCCGTTGTGTCTGATCTCAGCCAAGTCCTCAGTTTCTCTCTGCCACGCTGCTGTGTTTCTATGCAGTTCATATGTGTTTAATACAACATACCTGTATGTAGATCAAAGTATTGTGGGTGCATTTGAAATATGCTTATAAGCTTTATTTCTGACACGCAGGTCAAAACAAGATTATTCACCTCTTGAGTAACACAACAAGACCTTGTGTCATTCCTTGTTTTCTCAGTTAAGTCCCTGATGATGACCTTTTTTGAATCAGTTAACACATACATCAAATAATGCAATAAATTCCTCAGCAGAGCATGAGAGGTGGGGACATTGCTATCATCACAATATGCCTTATCTCATCTTATCTTACTGTTAAAAAAAATACTACAGTGTTAATCATTAAAACAAATTGTGAGTATGATTTTATGTGAATTATCAAACAAAACAGATCATATTAACAGAACTTTAATAATTATGAATTGCTTTGCAAAGTCCCTGATTTTCTCTCATCTCACAGCAAATGTGTTTTATTATTTCCAGCTGCAGAAGAAGAGAACCAGTCCTTGAAGCACTCCCATCTTCATCATCATCTCCTGCTGCACTAATCAGAAAATGGACTAACCTGAATCAGCTCCCCATCTTATCACTCACCTGAAGGGCCCCTGCCGGCCCTCAGGGAGCACGCAGCAGGATGTCCGACAGCCGGCAGTCTGCCAGGCATCCGCTGTGGCGCCTCCTGTCACCGTTCAGCATGCGGCAGGAGCGAGTGGTGCTGGCCCGCAGCGAGAGCCAGCCAGGGGAACAAGTCCTGAAGATCACAGTCACAGAGACCACAATCATCGAGGCTGAGTCTGGGGTGTGGAACTTCCGCTCACTCACCTACCTGGGCCTATGGTACTTCTTCAGCTTCTGCACTCTGTTCCTCAACAAATACATCCTGTCATTGTTGGAGGGGGAGCCCAGCATGCTGGGTAAGGACAAACTATATTTCTGCTACTTTTCATATGGATATTTACCAGAATTAATGCAGTATAATGAATCATGCATATGCATGATGATCATAACTTGATGATGAGTTATCAGACTTACTTTCTTCCAGGCTCATAAAAACAACATGCAGAGATTTGAAACCTGCTCGAGACAAATCGTCTGCACAACTGGTGCATTCAGGGACACATCAATAACCAGACTTTCTGCCACATGCCAAAAGTTTGCTCACTGTATTTACTCAAAATCAAACAGCCTTAAACAATTTCAATTTAACGCTTGAATATAATATAATATTACAAAGCTCAATGGTGGATTTACTACCTCAATCATTTATGTGTCACTGCAGGATAATTCTCACTGACTTTAATGAATGGAAATAAAAGGCTGATTCTAAAGAACACAGCCTGCAGCTACTCACTATAACTGGACTGCGCCTGTGAGCTTTGTCTTCGGGATGAACCAGGTGATAGTGAATAAGTTTCAGGTGTTTACACAAGGAGCTTGTTTGACATTCACGTTGCAGAGGTCGGCTGCTGTAGCTCTACTGTGTCTCTCTCGCGCTCCCCAGGTGCTGTTCAGATGGTGTCCACCACGGTCATTGGCTTTCTGAAGATGTATGTCCCCTGTTGCCTGTACAAGCACAAGTCCAGAACCGAGTACCCTCCCAACTTCCTCATGATCATGTTATTTGTTGGACTCATCAGGTGAGCTCATCTTTCAACAAACTGCAGGATTACTTCAAAGACACATGTCTCTTATATGTATGCGTGTCTAAATAAACACTCCTGAGGCTTTTACCAGTGTTTTTGTACTGATGCAACCCAAATTAGACAATCACAACAATGTTGTATAATAAAGTAGTGGAAACGTAATCATGGATCTTTTCAATTCGCCGGTTCTTGTTCAGGTTCACCAGCGTGGTCCTGGGCCTGGTGAGTCTGAAGAATGTGGCAGTGTCGTTTGCAGAGACGGTGAAGAGCTCAGCGCCCATCTTCACTGTCATCATGTCCCGCCTGATCCTCGGGGAGTACACAGGTATGAGTTCAAGAATGTGGTAATACCAGCTGTTGAGGATGGTATCTGTTGATATATTTTAACCAAGGTGTCATGTAACTCCCCAAATATCGGCAAAATATCATTCCATCAAATGAATATCCCATATATAGCTTATATACACAAGGTCAGATAAAACCAAATAACAGTATTTATAACATTCATGAGAAAAGACATAAATGGAGAGGTATATTCATGTTAAAAGTACTTCTATATAAGAACATGTCTGACAGGAGTATATGTGAGTGGGCATATTGTATATCTAAGCAATCTAGTTGAAATCATAATCTACCCTCAGCTGCCACCACGATCCATGATGCTGCTGGATCTGTGACAATATATAATTCTTACCTGTTTTTACAAGAACGTTTCCCTGTCAGCAGGAACACACTTTTTCCTGTTTCTTGTATGAACTTCTCGAATTTCTTGTTTTAAGCCCTGGAGGAGAAACCACCTTTAACCCACTCGCATTATCTAGAGATAACTTTAGATCTGTCTGACAACAAGTGACACTAACTTACTGGAAAGAAAGTGACTCTCCATAATTCAGGTTATTCTGCATTTTAAAATGGGATGCAGAGCTTCAACTGCAAGCTTTGTGATTTTTTTCTGTGAATTTCTATTCTCTTAGTTGTGGTAGAAATTGCACAATAATTCTACAGCATCAATTATTTTTCGAATAGAAAAATCTGTAAGGTAACTGTAACAGGATATCAAATTTCAGCATCAGACGTTGAGAAGCTGTAGAACTGGTGCATAGTGTGATTCCATGCTTCGGGCTTTTCTTCCTCTCTGACATGACTCCCCCTCATTGTTTCCAGCAGTGTAGAGTTTGATGTCATTGTTTTGTAAAGCACAACTGTCAGAAAAACACCAGCCTAAAGAATTACATTCCAAGGCATACACTTTGGACAGTTTGGAACCATTTCTCTAACTGGAACAGATGCTTGAATACCACGTGTAATAATACCAGAAGCGCTCCGTGAAATGAGGTAATGAGTGATGTGGCATTTAAGAGTTCTCACCCTATCCATTGTGTTTGCTGTTTTCAAACTACAGGGCTGTGGGTGAACCTGTCCTTATTCCCTGTCATGGCCGGCCTGGCCCTGTGCACAGCCACAGAGGTCAGCTTCAACATGCTTGGCTTCTCCGCCGCGCTCTCCACCAACGTCATGGACTGGTACTGCAGCAAACAACACAGCCACGCCCCAACAGTTTGATGAGTCATATAACCGCTAATCTCTGATCTCAGTTTACAGAACGTGTTCTCTAAAAAGCTGCTCAGCGGAGACACATACAAGTTCAGGTAAAAGACTGTGACACTTTCCATTTGTAAATGTAAAATGGCCCCCTTTCTGTATAAATAGACACTCATTAATGATCTAATGACTGTATTTTAGCCCTCCAGAGCTGCAGTTCTACACCAGTGCAGCAGCAGTCATCATGCTTATACCTGCCTGGGTGTTCCTCATGGTAGGTGTACATGGACATGTTGTGACAATTATTATTGCACTAAATAATTTGCAGGGCTGAACCTGGGTAATTACTGTACAAATTATAATTAAGTTAATCGTGGGACTGATTTTCGGCATGTAGGACTAAAGGTGAATGCTGTTGTATGAGTGTAAATGGCACAGAGTGTGTCTGTGTTTTCAGGACTTTCCAGTGCTTGGGAAGAATGGGCGAACCTTTATCTTCAGCCAAGACATAGTCCTGTTGCTGCTATTTGACGGCGGCCTGTTCCACCTGCAGAGCGTCACCGCCTATGCTCTCATGGGTCGGATTTCCCCAGTTACATTCAGGTAGGAAACCTGTGCAAACCTGTGAAACCACTCCTTTGCACCAGCTACAGGTAGTACTACACTGTTATCTCCAGTGCAGCAGAGTTCATGGTGCCTTTTTTTTTAAATACCAACAAAGTATGTCTGCAGATTTCTGACACGCACAATGTACACCCTCAGCTTCTCTTTGTCTTAAAGGGGACCTGTGCTTATTTTATACATTAAGTTGGTTTACAGGTCTTTGTGGTCATAATGGGATATGTCTGGATTTGAGAAATTCAATCTTTTAATATGAAAGCATCAGAAGCTCACTTCTCAAATCTGCTAAAGCTAATGACCAGACTGTCAGTGGTAAATTGTCACCTCCTTAAATCTTGACTGCATTATCAATTGTTGTATTGTCAGGCCAGCTCCTAGTTGACTAAAGTGGTACCTTGCATGGTCAACAAACTACTTTACATATACATTCATACTTCTCTACAAACAACTGTGACACCAATTTCCTCTTAACTCTCTGATAAACAAGCCACCTTCGATTGTACTTTTTAAGTCCCACTGTTCTTTGTGAACTCATGCCCCGTGATTCTTGAGTTTGGAACATGCTGTGATTGAGATGTTGGAATCACCGCACTTGGAACCATCAGTTTGTTCAGGGCCGGTCATGAGCTCTCTCTCTCCCATCTGATTCTCTCCCTCAATACAAGTTTTCAAAAGTTATCTGAAAACACATTTTTATTCATTAGCCTTTCAATTGTTTTATTGTTGTTATGTTTTCAGTGTTACTGGTGGTGGTAGAGATAATAATTATGACAGTATTTTATTCTTGTTTTTAATTTCAATGTTGAAAGGGGGTTTAAATAGAGAGACAGAGTCATAACCCAGGCGACCCAAAAAGGTATTTCAAATATCTTGAATTATTTGTAAATAAATCTCCAGAGCTCTTCTGGGAAGCATCACATTTTTAAAGCAAGGAAATCCAATGATTAGCAACAAAAGCTATTCTTCCATTAATTCTTATTCAGCAAACCACAATCTTGCCAATTGGGGTTACAATCAATTTAATTTTTCATAATATTTTTGGCTACTTAATTACTAAAGCTTTTTTCAGACGTGAAGTCTGGAGGATGTCTGCAGATTTGGGTCTGAACTTTCTCTGGAGTTTGCCTTTTACACATGCAGAAGGAGATTCTTTTTGCAGAACGTAAGATATTATCTGCGCAGTGGAGATCACATCTTTCTCACATCGGCACCTCTAGACATTCTGCAGAGTTTTTACCAGAGAAACTGCCTGGAGACACTCACATTTGTGTTCTGGCATAGAGCCCCTTCGGAGGTCTGAAAGCAAAATGCGTTAGATAAGGCTTCTTACCTAATGTGTGAGTTGCAGCCCCATAATAGAAGAACTGTACGCTTGCTCACTGACTTCAGAAGGAGGTAATTACTGTTAGATAAACTAGTTTAAAATGGGAGTGAAGGAAGCATCCAAACCATGTTTCTCATAACAGACAATAATCTTATTGAGACCAGGAACTGACTTGATTTGATCTTAACGACAATAGTAACCACGCTTACACTTTCTTCCTCCCTCAGTGTTGCCAGTACTGTCAAGCACGCCCTCTCAGTGTGGATGAGCATCATCGTGTTCAGTAACAAGATCACAGTCCTCAACGCCGCTGGCACCATCTTCGTGTTCACCGGGGTCTTCTTTTACAACAAGGCCAGACAGATCCAGAGACGGAGCTTACAGAAGATGGCTGCCGAGCAGAACAAGAAACCACCAGCGTGCGACCGGGACTTCCTCGCTGCTCAGTCTCACAAAGATTGCAGAACTTGAAAGACAGACATGTTGCTAGAAATGGGATCAAATTATGAACGATGATCTGTTTGCTCACCTGTGGCTGTCCAGACGGGATGACTCGAAATTTACAAAAGAGAAGCATCAGTATGCAACCATTGCGGTGATTGATTCCATTGGTCTGAAAGTCTATGCAGCTAAAATTCTCAGTGTGCAGCTTTTAGTGGCATTTACCAGTTAAGTTGCACACTGCAAACAACTGCCCCCTGCCCCTCCCCGGCTGCTGGTGGAACTTGGCGGTGCAACATAACTTTTCATTGATTTTCATGGACAGAAAAACAAAGCCTGTCACAATCTCTTGATCTGAGCTACGACTGTGAAGTTCCACTTACTGAACTGAAACACAGCGGTTTATATTCCTCATGATCACCAGCTTCCAGAACTGGACCACACTCTGAATTATTTGAAAGACATTTTAACTGATTTCACTTCAGCTTTCCTGTTAAACCTGCTGTGCCTGAATCCCGCAGTTTAAGCCACTGAAGTAATGGGATGAAAGGTGGCCCCGAATATTTGTTTAAGGTGCAATAGTTTCGTTAAATTGCTTTAAAGAAAAACCACTACTGTTTTTTTTATATTCAGTGTCAATGTCATGTCTTAATGCCAGAAGAAGACTTTGGTGTGTGGCTTGGCTCAGGTCACTGGTCTGACCATGTCAACACTAGTCCTGTGGGACAGAATATTTCTTTGTCCTTTATAATCCTCCCTGATTCTATGCTTTGGTGAAAACTGTTTTGTGAAATGAGGGAGCTCAGGGTTCTCTTAAGGAAGGGACTTCTGTAAGCTTCCCGTTTTACAAATTCCAGGTCGAGCTGACTTTTGATCTCATCTGTGGTACAGCAGCTGCTGAATGTACAGTGTGCTACAGTGAATATCTAATTAGCACCAAAGCTGTAAGATTTGACCGCTGTGACGGTGTAACAGACACTGTGTCATACAATGTAATGTTTGAGTTGTGAACAGGGCACAAAGGCCTGAGGTGTGAGGCTGTTTGGAGGTTTGTTGAGCCAAAGCTTAGCCTGGCTGAAGGGAACTATTTAAAACGCCAAAACTGTTTTTTTACCTTCTCTCTTCCAGTTGTTTGCTCCTTGTGCAAAGAGAGATTAATAGCAACGAAACAAATGTTCTCATTCGTTTTACCTCCAGACAAAGTAAATCATGTTTATTTAGTAGTCATCTGACTGATGTCCCATTGTACCAATATCTCAGGTGATTCCTGTGTTATCATAAACAAATACGAAACTTAGTTGTAGGAAACCGGTTTTCTTAAAAAGCTTTATGACCCCTTTTAATTTAATGTAAAACATATTTCTATGTGCTATCGCGTGGCCTACTCTTTACGTTCAGGATTTCAGCATCAGAGCTGAAATGACTCCCTTTCTGTTCCTCTAACAACACATTAGTGCCACTTTTATTATCTTGCCAAACATAAACTGCAGGGAGCTAATAATCCAATCATGATAATGTTATTCTGACATGGCAGCTTCAATCAAATTAGTCTGCTGTTCTGCTCATGTATCCAGGCCTCTTTCAGTTTATCTTCTACTTGATTTGTTAGTGAGTGACAAAGTCCATCAGGTAACACAAATTGTCTTTTCAAATGCATTTTTAACAAATGTTTTACCTTTGCTTTACTTTTTGTGCCTCAGCAAAACTTGTTCATTCTTTTTTGATTTGAACATTTTATGTATTGACGTAATAAACACGTTCAATCTACATGTTTCCTCTCATTGTCTGAGTGTTTCTCAGTAAAATGCTTATAAAAAGCAACACTATGATTTAATGCTGATACCATACAAACATCTTTGTACACTCATCTTCCATTATTTAGTCTTTGAAGAGCTGCCTCAAGGGTCAAATTCATGTAGATTAATTTGACCCTTGAAAAACACTTAAACAAACATCATTGTGTCAGGGCTGAAGAGCCTCCTCCACATATGATATTATTAAAGAGGTCAAACAGGTCTGATTTATTTTAATTTGAACAGCTAGCACCTAAACATTATCCACTGTGTTCCAGACACCAGAGTCAGACTGGACAGAAGATTTGTCAGTTTGCAGGACAAACAGTTTGTCACTGTCAGACATCAGGTCATCTCGCTGGCGGACAGAACATCTTCATCAGACTCTCGTAGCTTAGGAAGGTGACGGCGTTGACGGGAAAGGCCCTCAGGCTGTTCAGAAGTAGGCCTTTGAAAAGGACCCTGGCTCCCTCCTCTCTCACGCTCACTCTCAGGCAGTGAAGGACTCCGCTGTATACCCGTCCGCCTGCCCCTGACATCTGGAGTCGGGCTTTTACCACGTCCATGGGCGTCGCAAAGATCCAGGTCACCACTCCTGCCGTGCCACCGGCCATCAATATTGCAAACGTATCTGATGACAGAAAAGTTGAGGACTTAATGTAAATCTAAAGTTATGTGTGAAATGTGAAACTTAACAGTAGAGATTAAATAACATTTGGGAGAGCTACTGTAAATTATCAACATTGTTCTGACGTTGTTATATGTTGTTATATTTGGCCTTTTAAAAATGTCTTGGATGTCTTTTATGAAAGCACTTTTCTACCAAGAAACCCCAAAAGAAGAAAGGTAGAGGAAAAAAATTAAAACCCCAAACGTCTTCATGGTGACACTTTTATACTGAGAGATAACATAGATAGCTTTGGTGATAATGTGCCACGCTGGCTGTCTTATGCAATGCTCAAAGCAAAGTCCACAACCAAATAAACACACTCCAGGTTCATCAGCTGCTCCTCCTCCCTCCAGGCTCCTTCTGCCATTAGCTCCCAGGCAGAAACTGTATTTGTAATGCATACACAACACATGCAAACGCAAGCAAACAAGGCAAAGCAGTAAAACCACCTTGCAGTGCAGCAACGCATGGTGTCATTCCATTCAAACTGAATGAGCAGTATTCTGATTGAAGCCTCTAACTGATGTGACTTAGTGCTTCATTTAGTGTTAGTGCTGGTGAGTCGATCTCTGTGGAGCTGACCTGATTCTTTGCCGCTCCCTGTCAGAGCCATTCGAGTGACCTCATAGGGCAGAAAGTAGAGTCCGTAGCAGGGTACATCCCTCAGGGCGAGGGCCAGCCCTCCTCTGAACAGACCCCTGGGTCCTTCCTCCTTCAGGATGACGGAAACACAGTGAATGGGTCCACGGTATCGGTGAGCAGATGTTTGACCCTGCAGACGCACCTTCACCAGGTCGACAGGTGCACAAACAAACACCTGAAAAAAAGATATCATTAATAGGGTCAGTCCACCTAAATTAAAAGAGGATTTGTTTTTATTTTAGACAGTATTTATTCTTGAGCTTATATAGGCTCAGCTTGTGCTCAAACTGTGCAGTTGCAGATTTCTTGTGCTCCAGCGTGTTGTTTTGGACAAACAGAACAATGCTTCCACCCTTTATCCCACCCTGTTCCGTTGTTGACGGTGGAACTTGATCCGCAGGTTTTCACTGAATTCACTATGGGACAGGGCTGTGACTGTTACCACATTACAATGGTTATTTGTGATCCCTAACTATGAGTTGATACTGTCAGCGAGTGTCCAGGCAGAATTATGATTCCTGTTATAAAAGTAAATCTTTCGCATCCTCTGATAATAGTAGCTTTGGCTACTTGATGACTCTGTCACTAATGTCTATGGCTCAATTTATCTCAAAGCATGTGATCCCAAAAAAAATGTCTGTGCTACAATGATCACACCAAAACCTATTTTTGTGTTGCTTCTATTCTTCTAAGGAGTTAACTTATGAAGAGGAGACATCTATCTTCCAGTCACCCCATTCATGAAACACATCCTCTTCTGTGACAGCAGGCTCAGGTGCTTCCTTTTCTCTCTGCTGAAGAGCTCTCTCTGTTCCTTTGTGAACATTCCCAGTCAGCTCTTGGTACAGACGAGCCTCTTGGAAGCCTCCTGGTGGTCAGATAACATACTGACTGACAGCACACAGTATTCCTGACCAACTGAGGATGATTCCTAATGAGTTTGATGACCTGCTAAACTTTCCTCCAGCACCAGGTCGGCAGGATTTGTTTTTTAATTCGGATTAATTACCTTGGTCCCTGATAATGAATGTACAAGGCTAAAGGTTGGGTTTATTATTGACAATGGTATGGTGTTCATGCTTATCTCTGATTGAGTCCTATTGATGTTAATGAGTCCCTGACCATCGCCTTCAAAATCAGTTACACATTTAACTTTGACTTACACTTGTGTCAATGACAAGGAATTTTTTAACTATTGTTTCAGCCTGAACATGAGAACCAGGGTCAATTACCACTTGAAAACAGTAACTTTCAACCTTAAATTGTATTTATTTATGCACTTTCTCTATCATAAACCAATCAGACACAGGGGGCACAGCCAGTTCAGTACCTTAGCCAAGGACACTGAACCAGGGATTCAAACCACCAGCCTTCTGGTTAGTGGATATCCCACATTTTCACTGCTGCCCACTTAAGGGGATGGTTCACTCATTATCTACTTGTCACTATTCCGATACAGGGGTGGGTCAAGTGTTAGAGTCCACAAAACAGTTTTGGAGTGTCAGGGGTAAACAGCATTGCAGCCAAATCCAATACAATTTAAGTAAATAGTGACCACTTCTTTAAACTTAAAACAACAGAAAAAAAACACAACTTGCCTCAAACCGCTCCTGTGGTGTCATCCAAGTGTCTGTAAGCCCTGAAAGTGCAATTCGACTCGAAACGGCACCATGCACATCATGTTTTTAGCCTCAAAGTCCGCAGTGATCCCTTCATAAACACGTCTCCAGAGGAGGACAGCAGAGGACACTTAGGCTCAAAACATGGTGTCAATAATGCTCGATCAAGAAGAATATGAATGTCGGGGTTTACGGACACTTGGATGACACCACACGAGCATGATGGAGGCATTTTATGTTTTTTTCTTTTCTTTTACTTTTCATTTACTTCACTTGTTTTGGATTTGGCGCTGGGTTGCACGCTTTCCCCCACCTGAAACTCCTGAAGTGTTTCGTGGACTCAAACACTTGTCCGACCCCTCCAGCGGCATAGTGGTGTGTAGAGAATGATTGAATTTCATTTTTTGGGTGAACTATCCCTTTAACATAGTTGATCGCTACCCTTGTGGTTTTCATGAGCCCTTAGCCTCTCCTCATCACCTGCTGCACAACACTTCACATTCTCAACCGTGTTCAGACCATAGACTTTATATAAAGATGGACGATGTGCCAGCTCCTTAAAAGTGAAGCCAAAGCATCTCAATCACCCTCTGGAGGTAAACACATCCTCCTTCATGTTAATGGAGTTGTAATTTTGGTGGTGTCTGTCACTTTAATTTGTTCTCATCACATTGATGTCTGTCCAAAAGTAGATTTCAAAGATAAGTTTGGTTTTAATGAGTTAAATGATGTTATAAAACTGGGTGAAACTGGATGTACAGATGACACTGACTTGCGATTGGTGGTGCTAATATGCAGATATTTGAGCTTCATTTCTTGATAGTGGGAGGAAGCGTAGTCCATCTTTATGTTCAGTCTCTTATTCTGACCAACCTTCTTCTATGGGTTGCAGTGAACACTAGGACCTCAAGGGGCCAGATTAAATTGTATTTTCCCACAACCCCTTCACCTACTCTTTAGCAGCTGCAGAACACACACATCGTAAATGAGACAATAAGTAATTCGCTGCTGCCGTTATGAATGGAGAATTGTCACAGTATGGGAATGGTCAGTTCTATGATACTGAGGAGCCCTACAGTCGTCATGCCAGTAATAACTGCAGCCATCGCCCTTCCAAGGGCTTTGGATGAAAGCAGCCAGTGAACATCACGTGTTCTTACCTGCATCAGACCTGAGAAGCAGCCAGCAGTGAAGACGTGTGCGGTCGAGGCCGGTTTGCTTCGGTCACAGCGCTGAGACTGAGTAAGGTAATCTAAGGCGTTCGAGTAAGAGCCAAAAACAATGGAGTTGATGATGCCGGTTGTCAGCACAGGAAAGGCCATGCCCTTGAAGAAACCATGGAGCTGATGTAAAAAGACAAATGAATACAGTAAGTGGGCATCAATATGTGGAGGCTGGTGCTATTTATGCTGTGATGTGTTGGGGAACAGTTGAAAGGTGTGTGGCCTTTACCCCTTCATGAGAGTACGTTTTAGCCACACAGTGACGTATCCCTTTATACATGGACTGGGCCTGCAAACGCACCTTCAAATAAAACATAATGTTTCAGAGAAAAAGCTGGTTTTATGCAACTCATCATGTTTATGAATTAATGTGTTATCCAACCTTTACAGTGTCTAATGGATGTCCAATTGCCAGTCCCAGTGCACCTTCAATACAATAATCAGGAAGTAAATGTTATTTCTGCACATGCATACAACTATAATACTACTATACAAATAGTACTCTATTTAATCGATTTCGTTGTACCTGAAATGCTCCCCGCTATGAACTCCACAAAAGGCATGACTTCCACAGCTTCACAACCTGCAGAGAAAACAGGCCTGATTGAACAGTGGTAAAGATAATCCCTGAGGCTGATGTTTTACAGCTATAATGCAAACGGTCAGTTGTGTCACAACCAAGACTGGTTAATATATGACTGACCATGATGGGGCAGAGGCTTCCGTAAGCATCAACTGTTGAACATAAATCTGCTTCAACTGGATCGGTCGACGTGTTAAATATACTGTTTTTATATAGGATTTTTTCCAATCTTATCAACCTCATAAAACTTTACAAGACAAGTCACATGAACACATTCACTCACACATTCTTTGCAGTGCTTTCCAAAAAATGACACACCACACAGCTGCTCAGAATCTTGCTCAAGGACTGACTGAAGGTACCGGGGATTGCCTTTCATGTTTTGTCTGTAATAACATTTCTCACTTTTATTTAAAAAAAAAAAGGTTTATCAAATTACTAAATTGCTACATGACATGACACTTTCTTTCAAATCAAACAAAAACACGTCTTTGATTTAAAAGATACATGGAATAAACATGAAATGTACTCTGTTGGTGTGGAACCTTTAATTGTTCCTCATAATATAAGTTTATGCTCCACATATATTCATTTTCACAAAAGTTTGTAAATGAGTCCCTTCCTTCTGTGCCACAGCTTCCAGCTGCACTTATGAGTGAGTTTATGATTATGTCAAATTAAGGCCAAGTGTAAAGGCATAATCCTGCTAAACTGTCACTCAACACTCCATACTTCTGTTAACCCTACTAGGCCCCATCATAGGACTTGTGGCATTTCATTTTCACAGGAGTTTCAAAAAAGGTTTCCAGACTTGACCTTTTCTCCAGTTGTGTTTTATCACTGGCTTGAAACAGACATTTTGTGTTTAACAACACTGTTATCATCAGGTGAATGAATTAAAGCATTAAGCTACATGCAAACAAAGATGTATTATGTTAGTCAAACTGGTTTACCTGTTGTATTAGTCACCTTATTGTTTGAGCCACGTCCTCATCAATGTAAACATAGTGGCTGTAGAATTGGACAAGGACCCACGTACCCTTGATTTAAGGTTATATTAAAGCCTGATGGATGGATGGATGGCCACCATGAGAAACATACTTTAGCATTTTAAAACAGATTCTCCCTACTATAGTTAAGAGCCTCCACTCCGAAACACACGGCCAAACTAGCACCGGTGCATCATGCAGTCTGAACCCGAGGAGCAGTGGAGAACGCTCGGTCTGTAGAAGAACCTGTATCCCGGTGGTCTGACTCGATGGATGGATCACGCAACAGACGCGACGCTACTCTCTGGGTTGTACGCTTTCTAAATGTGGTTTCTTCCGTGAACGACTAGTTATCCTGTAGTAGTGATTAGGTGAGAGGAGGGACGTAAACAGAGAGCCGTCACGTGACGCATGTGTGCGTTTGTGTGTGAGTGTGTGCGTGTGTGTGTGTGTGTGTGTGTGTGTGTGTGTGTGTGTGTGTGTGTGTGAGTGAGTGTGTGCGTGTGTGTGTGAGAGAGAGAGAGAGAGAGAGAGAGAGAGAGAGAGAGAGAGAGAGAGAGAGAGAGAGGAGAGAAAGAGAAAACAAAAATGTACCATCACAATACAAAGAAAAAAACTGAATAGAACCAGAGAAAAAAATGATGCAGCACAACATTTGATTATTCACAAAGAGTCTTCCCCATCTGCGTACCAAAGTGTCCTTGAGCAAGATGCTGACCCCCAAATTGGATGTCTGGCAAAACCCTGTCCTGTAAATCGTTTTGAGCTGTCATCAAGACAAGAGTAGATATGAGATAAGGCATGGGGTAAAGGTTGGTGGCATTGTACGAAGAAACTAATTGAAGTATTGTAAGATTAAATGTAAAATAAAGTTAGTGATGTGGAAAAAGTTAGAGGAAAACGGTTTGTTAAATTAATTAAATACAAAACCTTTGCTCTATTTATAAATAGATACTTACAATAGGGGCCCCTTGTATGATATACATGTTTACCAAAAGGAAAAGGGAAAAAGACGAAATAGATTTATTATAAGTGGAGGAACTTCAAATTGTAAGTACATTTCTGGTTATATAAATTGACCTTTGATGCTCTGAATGAATTTCTCTATACACTGATGTTCAGAAAATGTCGGAGAATGAACAGATTTAAAACAATTGTAATGTTTTTGTTCTCCTTTCTTACACAAAGTAAATTAGTAATCTGCACAATCACAGAGTAGTCATCACGAGTGAACGGCGAATAGCTTGTAAACAACGAGTGACGACACAGAGATGCGCGACGTCGCGTCGGTATCTTAACAACGGCGAGCGGCGTCACCTCCGGTGTTAAAGTTTAGCTGGGTTTCTTGGCAACTGGTGATTGTTGTCTTTACTCCAGATGTTGTCGGTCGGTTGCAGATTCGTTAAAAAGCGCCTGTGCCTGCAGTTCGTTGATCTACTGAAGGTTTCGTAGAAATAAACTGTGTGTTTTTTTTAGGTTTATTCCAACGACGTCTTCAGTAGATCCCGCACTTCAGACACAGGCGCCCTTTAAAATGACGAATCTGCGACCGAGTCTGCAACCGACCGATAACATCTGGAATAAAGACAACAAATCCCCAGCTAAACTGGAACACCGGTCGTGAACTATGTTATATTTTAATTCTGTTTAAAATCCGCCTCAGTGTTTCCATAGCATCTTCGTTCAAACCCACAGTTCAGCGCTGCTTTCACTCGGGTTGACGTCGTCCAGTCGGACCTCGAACAAACACAAACAGAAGATGAAGGCTGCTAGCAATAGCCTGCTGGGAAATTAGCTTGTGTTTGTTTCATTCGACCGTTGGTGAGGAAGACAACATGACGACTCTAACGAGACAAGATCTCAACTTTGGACAAGGTAAGCGTGAAATGGCCAGATGCTCTCCTCTGGCAATGCCTCGAGACAACATACATATCCTCATTCACCGACACGTGAGGGTCTTAGCATGACACTAATCGGTGCTGTATTTCTATAAAGTTTCACCTACATGCCGTCGACCCCCTTTTCTTGTCATTATAAGTAAACACTGTGGAGCTGATCAGTGGTTCTGGGTTTGGTGTGAGTCTGTCCATTCGAGAGCAAAGACACTGAGTGAGATAGTTCCTGTCTCGTTTCAGTCGTCGCTGACATCCTGTGTGAGTTCCTGGAGGTCGCTATTCACCTCATCCTGTACGTCCGAGAAGTTTATCCCTCTGGAATATTTCAGAAGAGGAAGAAATACAACGTACCTGTGCAGGTACAGATACTTTTTCATGTAATTATTAAATGCTCCCATATTGTTCGAAGTCCCATTTAGTTCTATCTTGTGTTTTTGGTTTGTTTTTTCTTTGTAGATGTCATGTCACCCGGAGCTGAATCAGTATATCCAAGACACGCTGCACTGCGTTAAGCCGCTGATTGAAAAGGTAAGACGCGACCTTAAGCAGACCGGTTCATATTCGGTAACGTGTGTTTCCCCTCTGTTAAAATCTTCCACTTACCTCCCAGAACGATGCAGAGAAGGTGGTGGTGGTCATCATGGACAAAGAGCATCATCCAGTGGAGAGATTTGTGTTTGAGATCTCCCAGCCTACACTGCTGTCCATCAGGTTGTTACTTTTATTCATGTCTTAATATATAGATCTCTATCCTTATATATTGCTGAAACATTGACATGCTTGTTTAGTGATCGTGGTCCTTAACTCTCCTTTTGCTTTGCAGCTCTGACACTTTACTTTCACATGTGGAGCAGCTGCTGAGGGCATTCATCCTGAAGATCAGTGTGTGTGACGCTGTTTTAAATAGCAACCCGCCAGGTAAACGCATTATTCATTTAGAATACAAATATTTATAGAAGATTCTGTTTAACTGACAATACATTTGATTTGTTTGTAAAAAAACTTTTTATTTTTTTCATTGACATCCTCTCCACAAGAAATCATTCACTGGTGCACCTGTTTATCAGTAAGCAAGACACCTGCTGCCTGTGCTCTCACTGCATATGAGTCCTCAATGGAAGGAAGACATAATCATCTGTATGTTTTAGCAAAGGAGACAGGATTTGGATGTAGCTTGAGAGGAAGTGTAAGCCTGCAAGGTTTAGTTCAGGGTATGATAATCTCCTGAGTCAAGAACATGACTCTATCCAGCTCTTAATAAGCAGTAGGCTCACTAAAATTACAAAAGGTGCCTTTGAGCAAATTCAAAGTTGAGCAATTAAAGAGAAGAATTATTAGGAGATAATTAAGATTGTGGTCGCAAAGCCTCTGTGACAGATTATATGACATGTCAATAATATCCATAAGGGAATAGATTGAATAATGTGATTTATTTATTGTCACAGGGTGTTCATTTACAGTACTAGTACATACCAGAGATGCTGCCACACGCAACATGGAGAAGGTTCAAGTCATCAAGGTGAGTTATTTTAAAACCACTGCATCAATACAAACAAATCGAATTATACGTAAACACAGAATAATCACATGCATTTGCTGTTTCCTGTTTGTGCATTTCCCTCTCAGGATTTCCCGTGGATAGTTGCTGATGAACAAGAAGTCCACATGCAGGAGCCGAGACTCATCCCACTGAAGACCATGACATCTGACATAGTAAAAGTGAGCAAACCTATTTCTCATCAGTTCAAAGAGAAAAAACGCATCGTGTCTTCCAGAAATGCACTAAACTCAAGAGATCTTTCAGAAAATGCTGTATGTGTGAGTGCAAATGTCCGAGTTACAGCTTTCGGACTTTCCGTGGACTTTCTCCAGCCAGCCCCGTGATGAAAACTCTTCACAATGTCCAAAGGAGCTGACGTGAGGAAACATCAATAGATCTTACGCAGGATTCACCACGAGCAAGTGGATGTGTTGATGTCGTTCGAACTTGCCACGAAAGCAAAATAAAAACGAAACCCCAAAGAATATATAAATATCTCAGGACAATAGAGAAATGTCACACACGTAGTAGAGCGACGTAGATGTGAAGAGATCCTCTGGGTATAAAGCCAGACGCCGGTATCAATGTGCTGCAAACAAAAACGTGTGCCACACCGCCCCTGACCCTCCAGAGAGGTCTGTGTTGTTGAGGACATATCTGACCAGAGAACCTCCTTCTCCATTGTACGTGTGTGAACGTGGAAAAGTACCGACTCATTTCTGGACATCCTCTGGAGGTCACGTCTTAAAACGGCTACAGACACTCAAGTGGAGTTTTAATCCTCTTGCTCAGATTAACAGTTTGACATCAAATTCTGTGATTCATGTTCTGTTGAATTGTTTTCAAATGCTCACACACTTACTGATATCTGTTTGTTCTTTTGTCTTTCACAGATGCAGCTCTACGTGGAGGAGAGAGCTCAGAAAACATAGGTCCACACTGTAAAAACTCAGTGCTGCAAAAGCCTCTATGTGAGAACACTGAATCATGAGCTAAATACATAATGCAGCCTCTCAGCAACAGATTGAAAGGAAGAAGAGGATGTGTTGAACACATGGGATTATTAAGAGTGGGATATTCCTGTGGGAATGTGTTTTGTGAAGTGTGTAAAGCTGCAGTTTGGGTTGGGCTGTTTCATTTGTCTGTGATTGAGGAACATACCATACACGTGGATGTGTGTCTGCTCTTATTGTCATGTGTTGTGCATTTTAATGTTTTGACTGCAGATCTTTAAAATAACGCGATCATTAAGATTGAAATGTAGTTGCACCATGACAATGACCTTCCAGAGGATATTGAATCCTTGGGGGAGAACATCAGTTTAACTTTAAATCCCACTTGTATCAGATGGGTTCAGCAGTGTTTTAAATGTAAAAATATCCACTACTCATTGTTCTTTGTAGGCATTTTCTTTTGCAAATGCTAACTGAGAAGAAGTCGCCTTGTCACATGCTCTAGGAGGTCAGAGGTCAAGTCATCTCAGTCCTTGAATGATGGTTTCATACTGAGCCACAGCCTGTATGTTCCATTTTTACATGAAAATTGCAGAGTTGTGTTTTGCATTTCAATTTTACCAGTGATGTTGTTGATTAATGTAAAATACTATTAAATTGTAATTCAATCTTTTTTGAAGCATCAGCACTAAAAATCTCTTTGTATGTCTCACCAGTGAAAAAGTGAAGTAGAATGATTCTTGGTTCGAGGCTTCATTCATTCATCTATATGGAATAATGCTTTAGGTAGATGGCTGCAAGTCATATTAACTCCAGTAGGATCACACCTTAAAAGATACACACTCATTGATTTGATAAATCCAGTACTCCCACTGGTGGCTGGTTGGGTTCTTAGTGTTTTTTTAAGGGAAACAAGCTTTGGCACGGAACAATTCCCTGTCTGTCATTTTGTTTGTAAATTAAAATGCAAAATGAAATCTCACAGTTACACAAATATGATAATATCTTAACCTTGCTTTATATCACCTGAACCAACCAGACATTGATGTGCCTGAAAGACACACTTTGACACTTTTTCATTTCTATATTCAACTCTTTCTCGATGACGCAACAAAACAACACATATTATTTAGAATAAATAAACTTTAATACAACTTCAGTTTTCATGTATCAAAAACAATGACACACGATTCCATCATAAACTGGAGTTTTACTTCCGTAAGATTTTATGAAAATAAGACATATTCATTAGGTTTTGCTTCAGAATTAAGTTGAAAGCATGCTCAATTGAGTTTTGTATAAAAATGATCTTTGAAACAGAGGCTTTCAGTTTTCTCTCCTTGCTGGGCTCCACCATCAGCACCTATGGATGTAGTATCCTGTTGCGTATCCTATGATGTAGATGGACACCAGTGCAGCCAGAGCTCCTGCTGTCTTCACTACTACCCCAGTGTTACCGACACATACTCTGTTGTAGATCCTGCAGATTCAGGAGAAAAGGAGGTGGTCAGAGATGACTTTGATTGTTATTTGTTTGTAGATTCACGTTTTATGAAAAGGTGAAAAACACTTTGAAACAAGAACAGTTATTAGTGATCAAAATACAACTGGAGGATTTGGGGAACATGGGAAAGGGAGAAAAACAGGCAAACTGATATTACATCATTGCCCTCTGCTATCAGAGGTACTGTGACTTTTATCTCACACATATCTTCCTATCACTAATTATCAGCTCCTTGATGGCATCATCACAATGCTTTCGGATCATTATGTCAGACGTCCTCATGTTTCACCTCATCCCAGTGGACTGTGATGCCTCCACATTCATGTTGACGTTGTCCTCGTTCCAGCGATCATACTGCACGCTGCCGGCTCCGTTGGAGTCCATGTGGGACATCCTTCCTCTCTTGCTTGTTAATGCTGGAATCACTGTTCACTCACTGCTTCACTGCTCAGCCTGGACACATGAACTCTGACACAGTGAGAATGACGAGTGGATTGTGTGCAACAAAACATCGACAACTCTGCGGAACATAGAGTGTTTTTAAGGCCTCGTGACAAAAAGGAAAGTTGAATATTTATCTAACCCTAATATTTAAGTAATTTTACAAAATAAAGGCAACATATAACTACTTCGACAAATGTATTAATAATCTTTTAAAGAAGTTCTATCACATGTGTTTATTACCTTTTAACATTTACAATATTTAGAGAAGATCATGTCAGTTGGTATTTACATTGTTTAATCAGACCATGTCACTGAAATAATCAGATTCAAAAGGCAGTGATTTGATGATTCCCACTCTAAGAAGAATTCATGTCCCCACATGAAAATAATCTCAGTTTGTACTCACCTGAGTCAGAACCAGTCAACGCTCTGCACATAAAGCTCTGGTCTCCAGCTCTTAAAAAACCACGACTGACACTGAGACTGTCAGAGCCATTCCTCCTGCTCGGAAAGAGACCTTGGCCTCAGTACATGTGTTTACTAAGGTCACACATAAACTGATTGGTTGTTTTCCAACTGTTGACTTCCACCGGCTTATACGACTCCTACTCAGTGATAAAGAGCAATTCAATCAGTGGTTGGTCTCCAGTTTCATCACATCCTCTGCAGATAGTGGACTGTAAAGCAAATATGCTCCGTTCAATGAATAAAAATATGATTTGGTCAAATATAATATAACTTTGTAGTGTCAAAGGGTTTTTCTGCTATTTTACTTATTAGATGACTCACTGATCTTAAAATGCAACATTTGGGTCCTTTTAAGTGCTAAATCCGATTCCTTTTTATCTTACACATGTTCCACAAGTTTAAAACTTACACATGTGTAAGATTTAGTGCACTGAACCTTTAACTGTGTACATCTTGTACAGTTCTCCCCCCTAGTGGACAATCCGCTTCAGTCACTGAACACTGCTACGCCACACTTTTCCCTGTCTGATATTTACTTTGAAGACCCTCCACCTGGGCACAAGGATGACTTGGAGTGATTTTACCAAAAATTATATCCAAATAAAAATATTCCTATAGTTCATACCAATAAATATCACAATAAATATCACAGAATTATTTCTGTGAGGTTCATAGACATATTTTTTTCTCCTGAGTTGAGCTCTCAGTTATCAGCAGAGAATGATAAACACTTGATAAATCTGAAGTATTTATGTGTAATACCTCCTCACTGTACTTGCACAATGTATGAGCATTATATTGACATGTATTGAACATGTGTTTGCTCTATCTCTGTTTTCTCTGCCACAGTCTTAAGCTGGGCTGTTACAATACTGAGAATCAACATAAACAGATACAATACAACATTAACAATAAAGAGTACCTGTGTTGTTGTGTATGTCTATAAATATAGTCGCAAGCAACGTTACAACATTTGCATAAAATGCTACGATTTAATACACAAATTTGAAAACTCTTCAACTGTTGCGTACATGTTTTTCATTTAATTAATATTTTCCTGCTGTTAGTCTTTCACTCTATAACTGCTACTTCTCCAATTTATCGCATGTAAAACTGCACTAATTTCTTGTATGTGTGTATTATGTAAAAATACAGGGTGAACATTGTGGTATGACCATAAGCCCCTCGAAGTTCAAGGCTCTCTAAATAAACTGGACTTGAAAATGCTGTAAAATATGATTTGTCATAAATGTCTATGAGATGAGGACATCCTCTTCAGAGCAAATTTTATACCGTAGCTCGTGGACCACAAGACGGGAAAACTAACACTCCTGTCATTTCAGATTGTAAAGTTTCCCCCCATTATGCAACAGCCTCATTATCTTTTCTGACTCAGGCTGCTGGAGGCCTCTTCACCATCGACGCTCAGATGACCTTTGATACAGGACATAGAACAGGCTCAAAGTTGAGGGAACAGAAAAAAAATACCGGAAGAGCTGAGCTGAGACTCCACGCTGGTGTAACCCGATCTGGAGCACCCACCAACTATGCTTCCTGAGTGTGCTATTGCTTAGATTCTTGTCAAATCTGGATTCTTGTGCTACGTGGGGCCTATGAAAGAAATGTTCTTCTTTTGAGTCAAGGGTTGTACGATGTTATCATTTATCAAGTCGCTTCTACCGACTTCCTACTTCCTACCGGGATGGTTGATCCTAGATACAAACCCAGTGGATAGTTTACTTCAAGGTGAGCTCCTCGTCCATCTATTTCCTATGATGTCAACATGGCGACAGGCTGTTTCTAAACTGCACATGTGTGTGGCTGCATATTGTTGTGTGCCCTGCAGGACTGGTAGGTGCATGTGGGATCTCTGTGCTGTGCTCCTTGATGAGAGTACACTTGTTTTTAGTGGAAGAGAGGTGAGGAAATTGTCTTTTCAATAGAGCTGTACTTGAAGATGAATTTGGTGTTAGAATATGTAATCTGACTCGTCTGTAAATTTCACTGTTTCATCAAATTTGTGTTTCTTTTACTTCAGTGTTCAGGTTAACACTGTTTTCATTTTTCACAACCCACAGCTCGAGTGATGAGAGTGATGAAGGAAGGAAGAGGGGGACGTCTTGCCGTGAGAGGAGAACTAAAACTGGATTTACTGGGATGCTCCAGTTTTTCATTGTGACTGGGATACTGTCTGTCGTGGGCTCTCGTGTGGCGTCCTTGGTGGTGTTAGAATTTTGTCTTCGGACTGTGTCTGGATTGGTGACATCTGGACGAGTAAGACATTGATTTGATAGAAAATAGGCCTGATACTCAAATGTTTCACTTGAATCACTTGTTGCATGTTCTCGTCTCTGGATTTTATCAAGTCGCAATGACTCATGATGCTTATTTACAACATCCAGGCTATTCTCTGTTTCTATTCATCCATCATTCCTCTTCATGTGACCCTTTATTCCCTCAGGAGTACAGGACATCTTTGCAGCAAGTGTTGGTTCAAAGCCAGTTCTCAGTGGGCTGTGCCCTAAGCTGCAGTCTGCACTTTCTCCACGAGGGGGCGTCCCAGCGCTGGCTATGTCTGCTCCTGGCAGCGGCACTGAGCTGGTTTCTGGCTCGGCAGGCCACCCGCCTGATGCACCATGTCATGGCTCTGTACAAACTCCACAGCTCGCAGCGCTACTGTGGCGTTTGCATCAGCCTCCTCTCATCAGGCCAGCTCCTGCTGCCCATGCTGTGCAGGACAATGATCCTCATCTTCATCGTGGCTGCGGTGGCCTCTGTATCAATCATCAATCAACACTTCCTGTCTGCAACAGAGGCCCTCAGGTTCTGGACACCACTGACTATCTGTTACACACTGTTGGTGGTGTACATGCAGGGTGAGGAACAGAGAGAAACATGCACATGTATTTTAAACACTGTGGCGCAATGCCTGTGGTTTTTTGCTTCCCCCCAGTACTTATCTGATCATCAATGCAAATGTAATAAATTTAGGCATCCAAAATTAGTAGCTGTCTTACAAGCCCATCCTGCATTTTCACCACATATTTCCCCATCGTGCTGCGCTCTGGGTTCTGCAGACGCTCAGCACGGTGCGTCTGGCAGCGAGGTTGTGCTGAACACAGTGATGGTGCGTCTCGGGGGCTTGATGGTCCTGATGCTGACGGTTGGACGCTGGGCTGACGTGCTCCACATCCTAATGTGTTTCCTGGGCGAGGCCAGCTGTCTAATCCCCACTATGGATCTGCTGGATGCAGCATCCTCACAGGTCAGTGAGTCTCCCTGGAAGCAGCACACACGGCTACAAGCACTCTCTGTCCGCCGAGACTCACAAACTGGGACAGAGTACCGCTATGTTCATTACACTGTGTCCCAAGATGAGACTGAACTTCTCAAACTTGTATCCCAGGTGGACAAGGTTTAAGACCCCCAAGACAGATTCAGGTCAGAATAGTCTCTCATTCAGAACACTGGCCCTACTTTCACTATCACTGAGGTAGAATGATTAAAGAGTTCAGTTTCAAATTACAACATGCAGCTGAATCATACAAAAGTAGATTTTTGCTTTAAAAAGTAGGTTTAATCTATTCTACTAATGAAAAGGAAAATACAGTTTAAGACCCAAATCAAATAACAGATAAGAATTTAGGAAAGTGAGGACTCCAGACTTAAGTTCAGTATAATGTTACAGAAAATGATATCATACAGTAGCTGTGTTATTAGATATCCAGTCAATCTGTGGTGTAAGCTTGTCCTGCAGCTGCAGCTTCGCTGTAGCTCTTTATCGTCTTGTGCCACATATTTCATCTGTCGTGTTTGTTGTGTGCAGATATGATGCAGAGGATTATTCAGCTGACATCGAAAGAGAGCATTGGAGAAGACCTCAGGCTCAAGAGAAGGAGCATGGGAGGAAGCCACAAGGGACTTCTACAACTAACAGCCCTTCTAACTGACTGATTTAGTCTCCGTATTATTTGGGCAACACAAGCGATTCATGCTTTTATATTGTGAATGTAATACTTTTCACTTAAATGCCATGAGGTGCATTTTAACTTAGTACAATAGTTTGCAGCTCAGTCTTGATATTAGATAAAAATGAACCCAGAACAGAAACATGTTATATATTTATTTTTGATTTGGGCAACAAACCTGCAGGTTAGGATGTTATTCTATGTCTCTGCATGACCCCTTGGACAAATTAGCACAGTAATCTTGGAGGTATATAAGCCACCAACTCCTGGCAAGATTCACTATTAAATATTGTCCTTGTTTGGATCTAAAACCAGTTTGTATCCTTTTGACCATCTGACAAACAAAGGTAGAAATAATCGAGGTTTAAAGGCCAACAGCTGTTGCTATAATACACTGTATCCGATGAGCTAATTCTTATTTACCCACTAATTGATCTGCTTTAAGAAATTATAATAATAAAAGAATTTCTTCTTAAGAATTAATTAAATGTTCTAATGTTTAATTAAATGTTCTAATATTTTCAACAATGGAAGAAATATATTGAATACAAAGACAAATTTGTCTCCACAAATGCTTCAAATGAAATAATATTGAATGTATAAATATAAAACCATTATTTACTGTGTATATGTTTATATTGTATGCGTTTGTGTTGCCTTAAAAAGGACAAATCTATTCTCCAGATGAAAAGGGAAAATAATATGCATTTCATTCAGATAAAATTATAAGATACAAAATTGTAAAACCCCAGATTTAAATTCAATAAGATTTCTGACATTATTCTTTATAATAACTGAATGTATCTTTAAAATTGAGAGCTGTTATGACTGTCACACAGCCCAAATCCGGGTTTAACCATAAAAATAACTTGGATTATCTATTATAGCACATAAATGAACTGATCGCAGAAAATACATTTTACACGTTTGTCACCATCATCCCCAGCACGGACATGTCCTTTTTTATGTGGTAACCTATTGACGCCATAACTGACAGCTTGCACGGTGGGTACACGTCTTTATTTAAATTTTTTGTATACTATCGTTTGCTCTTTCCCACGTTAATATCATGTCATTGTTTTTTCTCCCCGTGTCCCGTCCGCTCGCAGAGAAGAAAGAAGCAAAATGGCTGACGACAACGTTATTGCATAAAAAGTCCCACAAAATGGCGTTAGACAAAGAAAAGGCTCGGTTACTTCGCTTTAGCGCTGACCTTTGATCCGTCGAACAAAGACCGTTTGTGAACGAACAGGCGGTATCTATTGACACGGACTGCTTCTCGACCCGCGCCAATGTTTTTAATGAGGGAACATTAGTCATTTACAGACTGATATATTCTGGATTCTTGCAACAGTGAGACACCCGGGACCGGCTCTGTCCACACACTGACGCCGGTCTTATGCCCATTAGTCTTTATTGAGAGCGGACAGAAACATATTCCATGAGAGGGTTTGTGATGGAGATGGTTTGATATCAGTCCCTTCCTCCCGTAAAGCTTGTGAAACGACAGTGGACACAATGGCGGGTCCAGATTCCAGGATAAATCCAGCAGGTCTGGGACGTTTAGATCTGGTGTTTAGTCGATCCACCCAAATCGATCATTGTACTCCCGACGGATTATTAAGGTGAGTTCGTTTGTCGAGTAGAATCCCACATGAGGACGCTCTCCACGAGCGGCCGGTCATGGTGGAGGTGTCCACCGTAATGGCTTCTCCGCGGCTGTCGTCTCCTGCTCCGGAGGTTTCACACCGTCTGTTCTCATGTGATGGGCACGCAGTGCGCATGCGTCCCGCGGTAGCTCGTCCCCTGTTACCGCAGTTTGACGCATGCGCACTCCTGCCTTTAATATGCCTGCTTATAGAGCAAAAAAAGCAGAAGAGTGTGGTAACACAGGGTTTCTTTACTAAACTTTCATTTAGTTGTCATTCTCTGAAGGCTAAACATTGGAATCAGCTCCAGCCTGAGTATAGACAATATTCTCTGAGCAAATATTGAACTAAAACTCTGTTTATCCGCTGTTTGAATGAGGCTGACATATTTCCAATGATCCACACGCTAGGTTTGTATCATCAACACGTAAAGGGATAATGTTTCAAGTGAAAGTGCAGGTTTACTTAAGCCTATCTCTCATCAGAGCTTATCAAAATGCTATATTGTACCTTAGCACTTGGGCCCAATTCCTCATGTTACTCATTAGCTTAAAACCAAGCAGCGACCAGGTCAAAGTTCTTCACTAAATAGCCCCTTTGCCATTTTGCCACCCATGAGTAGTTATACAAGGAAATTAGTCAAATATTTATTTGCCTTGACAGACCAACAGTGTTACATTATATTGCCGTCAGCAGATAAATACTGAGCCATGTACAAGCATACATGTTATATGCTGTATTTATAAATAAATAAATATATACTGTATATATAAAAGATCCTTTCTTTTCTCACATTTACTGTTTCATGGTCTCTTTATCAGAATATTTCAAATCAGTTCACTGATCATTTTTATTTTATGAGTTAATGCATTCATGTCAATCCAGTTTTGGTAATATACTGTTTAAATTGATATTCTTATGCCTGATATAATGGAGTTGTGAACAGTCTTTTACAGGCTTCAGTAAGCTGTCTGCTATTATACACATATGTGACAAAGTAAAGTGTCTCAGTAACAGCTTCCATTGACTATAAATCCATTCTCGAGTATGAACTCTGCCTGAGGGAGCATGTGTTTGGGACTAATAAATGCATCTTAAAACAGCATTCTTCCAAAGTATATTGGCCATTATTGTTTTGGGCATTATGATAATGGTGAGCTCTTTCTAATCAAATGTTCACTATGGTTTCTCAGTTGGGTTGAGGTCTGATGGCTTTAACAGCTGTCGCATAAGATTCACATTATTTTTATACCCGTCAAACCAATATGTTTGGAAATGTTTACATTTATTGTGTTTCTGGTCTCTTCCTTTTATTTTCCATCCGTTTATATACAATTCCTGTTTCCTACAATATTTAAATCTAAATAAAAGATACAAATAATCTCTAGAATTTTAAAATAGTGAGTTTAGACTGGAGTTTATTCATCAGGATCAACAGAATATAAGCTTCTCTACCAACCTCAGGGAAATATTTGATGGATTCTAACTTACACAAACTTAGTTCTCTTTAGGTTTAGGTTTCTGCAACGAAGACTTCGCTGACACAACCTTTTGTTGAACGGAGGGGGCTCAACTCAAACCGTCAAGCCCTGTATGACTGTATGTCTGCACGTAGGCATGCTTTAATGATGCTGGATAAATAAAGCAATTAGTGATGGTCGCCAGCAATTAGTCAATCCATCCATTCCTCAAACTAGCTATTGTGTTCAGGTTCACAGGAGACAATTAGACCAATTACACCCTGTGAGTATTTAGCCTGAGCGGTAAGTGATTGATATTCCGAGATGGAGAAATCTTGAACGTTTCTTTGTTATTTTTTGGAACATATGGAACTTTATTTCACTTGGTCCTTTGAGGGATTCCCCCCCCACCCGTTTTTGTATTGATAAAAATAATCATCAAACAATAAACCATTCTAAAGGGAAAGTTCATGCTGACTGCTTCAGATGATGGGATGATGGGATCCTCCTGAGAGTCAAAGCTTCTCAGATGTCAAAGCAACACAACCAGGGGTTTTCTCACGCATGCGCACAGTGGGACGACTAGCTCATCGGAGAGAGAGAGAGAGAGAGAGAGAGAGAGAGAGAGAGAGAGAGAGAGAGAGAGAGAGTAAAGAAGTTCACACACAAAGCCACGCCTGCGCCGTGTGCCTCTCATTACGAGCGAAGTTGCTGCATCTTTTTAGGAAGCTTCATGCTTTCTTTCGACATCCAAAGGTCGCATGGTGTCAGGGACGCGCCTAGTCACGGGAACAGTCCGGAGCGCGTTCATGAGGTGCAAGATCGCGCTTCCAGCAGTGAACAGTATCAAGCAGCGTGCGGGGGGGGACTAATGGTTTACATTGGGCCACAGCGACCGGAGCGTGTTTCTCGTTTCCCTTTTCTTTCTTGTCAGGCGTTTGGTTTGCAGACCTCTGCCGATCTGCACGCGAGGAGACGGACATAGCGCGGCGCTGTGTATGGTCGGGGAGCAGGAGCTCCCAGTATGGTCCGGGAAACCAGGCATCTATGGGTGGGAAATTTACCCGAAAATGTGCGAGAGGAGAAAATCATTGAGCACTTCAAGCGGTGAGTTGACGAGCGACGTCTGTGTGTGCGTGTGCATGTGTTTTTTTGCAATGTAAGGACGGCTGCCCGGCCAGCATCTCTGTGGTGTCACACCGTGGTGGATGAAGCAGGAGGTTCCCCCCGTAGCGAAGTCCCGTTTGGCAGCAGCTGTCAGCTCCTGTGCTGCACTCGAGCCCCCTCGGAGCGCGAGCGGCCAGCGGCACGCTCCAGCCAGCCGACATATGGTTCTGCCATTTCGACACCGTGCACTCACTTGGAGCCTCCGTGGTAACTTCACCTGGGCTTTCTCCACTTCTCCCCCCCCCCCCACCGCGATCAGACCTCGGAGCGGCACGTCTCTCCTCCCGGTAGCAGGTCCCCTCCGCAGCCAGTGTAAACAAACTTCATCCGCGCGGCACCAGCCTTTATTTTGCTCCCGATTCTTGCAGCACGGGGCAGCGTGCATGTGTGGCAGACAGCAGTGCGTGTTCACTTGACTCTGCGAGTTAGTCAGGTCACTGCTCCTGACCGAGCGTGTGCACTGTGTGTGTGTGTGTGTGTGTGTGTGTGTGGAGATCTGCACCAGCACCAGCACATACCTGCCTGTCACTGTTGCAGCTGCATGGTTTGTGTTGTGTTGTGTTGTGTTAGTATGGGGATGGAGGGAGATCGGAGGGGACGGCGGAACTCACGCTGCCTCGGAGCCGCAGGCTGGGCTGGGATCGAACGCTGCGTGCTCGCTCGTATGTGGCACATTGTGCCGCTGCTGTTTACACTGTGCGCAGAGAGAAAATGGTTGTTTGGCTCATTGTGACCACGCTGCTCCTCTGAGCTGCAGCCCGAAGGGAAACCAGACAACATGTCGATATCCTAATTATGATCCTCACGCATTGTTTTTTTTTCAATTGGTTCTGTCTGGAGCAGACGCGCAGCCCTGTGCAGGATTTGTATCTCCTGCTCCTCTGGAGGAAATAGTATCTATATATATTTGTTGCGGGTCTCTGTCACGATTGTGTGGCCGCTCTCGCTGCTCTCACCTCGGCTGTCAAGGAAGCAGCAGTCTGTCTCTGTCTCCGTCAATATGTGCCGGAGAGCAGCCTGCTGAAAAGCATCAGCGCGCATTTAAGAGCGGAGCTTCTTTTAACCATGTATGAGTCACCATAGCGGCACAGGAGCTGCTGAAGCTCTCGACCCTGTGACACAAGTGCATTTGTCCCCAAACATAAACTGATGAGGTTGTGGTGCTTTTTTGCTCTGCAGCGGTGAGACGACAAACATGTCCGATCCCCGCAACCATCACGATGATGATGATGATGATGATCCACCTATATTCACATCAGCTCTTGCTCTGAACGGGTTATGTTTTCGTTGTGGGAGGTGATGGAGCTGACTGACAGCCTGATGTGTGTGTGTCTGTGTGTGTGCGGGATGGGGGAAGTGTGTGTCCGCCGCTGGCTTGTGCTGTTTTTCCAGCCTCAGCTCTCCGGCGTGTAAAGCAGAGGTAGTCCGCGCGTGCAGGTGCATGACAGCCCCAGATGTGTGATAGAAGTCACTGAAGATGGGGGACGGCAGAATGAGTAAGCAGTGAGAGCAGCCTTTTCTAAAATGGCGTCGGAGGCTTGTTCGATGTTGGGAAGCTGGCATGCCAATAAATTTGTGGGCACCCTACTGTCTCCTGTCGGACGGAGAAACGCGCTCCCCACAGATGCTCGGAGGGAGGAGGAGGGACAGTGAGCGCACGGAGATGATGGCAGGCTTTGTAACCCTGCACTGGCTCCTACATTCAGTCAATCCAAACATCACGTATCACCACGCATTAAGCCGTTTATAGGTTTATTGAATAAACAATGGTTTGCTTGCCCTCACATTCAAAATTGAATTTGAGGGAATTCGTTTCATATTTGTTTATTTTTGTTATACCTCAAATGCCTTATTGTCTTATAGTGAAACAGAAAAAAAAATACTATACACCTGCTTTATATTATTTATTTAAACCTTTCTCCTGCAAATCAGCTCATGTAATCTCAAACCTCCCTCGTGTGCGTCTTCATCCATGAGCGAAAAGCCTATGAGAGCACCCTCCTCCCACAAAACATGCTAATGCCGGAAAATCTATGCATTGATTAACATGCGACGTGCAGAGGATTCGAGGCCAGTTGCTGGGTTACCTTGCCTCGCATGAGAAAAAACCACAGAGAAGAAAATAGGAACAGCGAAGCCACCTCACCCCCTCCCACCCCTAACCCCCCCACTCCCACCCCTACCCTCCCTTTCTCTCTTGCTCTCTCTCTCTCTCTCACACACACACACACACACACACACATATATAACTGAATTTAGCACAGTGCCCTCTGAGGATGTTTTATCATTATAATAACAAAAAAGGAATAAACCATGAACGCTGTTTGACAAAAGCCTGGTGATCACACAGTGTTTCCCCTTGTTTTCTTTCAGATATGGACGTGTGGAGAGTGTCAAGGTCCTGCCAAAGCGGGGTTCAGAAGGTGGAGTCGCAGCCTTTGTGGATTTTGTGGACATCAAAAGTGCTCAGAAGGCTCACAATGCCATCAACAAGATGGGGGACAGAGACCTGCGCACCGATTACAATGAACCGGGCACAATTCCTAGTGCCGCGAGGGGGCTGGACGATAGTCTGTCCTTAGGCTCTCGTGGACGGGATGTATCAGGGTTCACAAGGGCGGCAGGGGGGGCCATTTACGTGCCCCCCACGTCGCTCCACAGCAGAGAGGGACGCTATGAACGCAGGCTAGACGGGTAAGTGGACAACGTTTCTCTGAAGCCAGGGGGAGCCGTGGTTTCTGGTAAACACATCACCTCCAAGCATCTTTCCACCATCTATTTATTTACTTGTTTGTGGGTTAAAGGGGAGGAAACAAGCTCATGGTCCAGAATTAAGGTACACGTGTGTTTAACGCATAGTCAGTAGTCTAAGCGGCTGTTGGGGATTATCTTTGTGAGTTTAAACATCTCTGTGATGTGGATATATCATTTGCGGAGAATACGGGGCAAAGATTGGATATCGTAAAATTTCCCAGGATTATTGGAGAGAGAGAGAGAGAAAAAGAGAGAGAGTGGTTCCGACTGCCATCCCTGGGATTTCCCTAATCTGGAGTTACATGCCCTGCTCGATGGATTAATGTCACCCTTTTTTCCTCATATAATAAAACAACCCAGAGCACACATTCTATATATTTAAGACACCATTGTCTGGATTAGTCTAATGTGGAGTAATGTGGATAACACAGGATGTGTATTCCCTCCTGTTGGATTACCACTGGCCACACACCTAAAGGATATGCTATCATGCTAAAGGTATGGTTGGTTTTCTTGGTACTTTGTTCTTTTTGTTTGCTTTTTGTTTTAATTTGGGATTATGTCTGAGATCAGGGCATTACAAATTGAGTGCTGGGAGACCTCTGCTGGTGATCCAGGTCAGCAGAGGTGACTGAACAAGTGAGCAAATGACTGTTTTTTTTCATCTGCCTTATTTTTGTGGAGATTATTTTTTTCGAATTTTTCAACAACTGAGACTTGCAGATGTGCCGAGGACCGAGATGGACTCTATGGATCGTACCGTGGGAGGAAAGAATGCTGGAAAGTGTGACTGGAAAGTTGTGCCATCCTTACTGCTGGGAGATAACCTCATCTCATGTCTGTGGATTATCTCTTCTTCCCCGAACGTGGAACTATAACTAAACCTTGGATACAATCGCACAGAATCAGAGAACTAAGTTGTGCGTGTGAAATGCGTTCCTCGTCGCCTCAGCCCATGTTGGGACTGCGTGCAGGCTCTTCCACCTGTAAAGGAGATCGCAGATCGACAGCAGACATGAGCATCCAAGAGCTTCAAAACTGAATGTCCTCCAGCCTGGGAATTAATACAGTGATACGGAGAGAAAGAAAATCTGGATTACCATTAAGAGACATGCACCTAATCTCACCCCCCTTCTACAAAAGGGTTGGACTACTTTACCGCCGTGCACATTGTGACTGAACTGGAATGTGCAGGACTGCGCAAATAAAGATGCAAGACTTCTTTTTAACATCACATCTCTAATGGCTGTTGGGGGATCAATACTGATGTATTTGGACTCCTGGATATCGTATTTATTTTACTGGACTCAAGTGAAACGCTGAATGTTTTTTCCCCACATGTTCGGATGGATATATTGACTTAAACAGACATTTTCCAGCATACAGAAAATCCCAACCTGGATTCGTACGAGGCCAAGCTTGCTTTTTTTGTTTTGTTTTTCTTCTTTCAAACAGACACTCCAGCTCATCTATACACAAGAGGTCGCCCTGCCCTGAACGATGAGGATTACGTTTTTCTCCGTGAACGATTTTGCTTGCATATTTTTCCCCTCCACTCAACATTTTTGCCCATTTTTTCTGCTCACAAAGTTCTATCTCCCTAGATTGTATTCGGAATTATAGGTCAAGTTACCACTCTCTCAAAAGGTTGGTATGTCCTGCCCTGCGTATTTTAGCTGTCCTCTCTAACCCCCTAGTTTGAACCCCTGTCTCACTCCATTTCCCACACTAACCGAAGTAGCTACAAAACCTATTATTGCTGCCTGTGTGTCTAAATGCAGGAATCTGTGCCTTACCCTTAATGCCCTTTTCCTATCTCTTCCTCTCACCTGACCCCACCTTCAGATCCTGTCCCCTGTTCTCCTTCTGATGAATAGATCCACATTGAAATTAGAAACTCTATCAATACCCAACATGGTCTTAATAATACGTTAGAATTGAGCTGTGCAAAAATTCAAAAGTTTCAAAGACACGTCACATCCATTTTTCCAGTATGTGCATTGATATGTGCTTTGTGATCATTTAGAATAAGAGGAAAAACGATTCCAAGTTCAGAAAAATACAAATGCGTTAATAAATAAAAATCCATATGTATTTTTTTTTTTTTAACCAATGAGATTTAACAAGACAATAAATAATCAATCAATGTTTTTATGAAGCAAAAATGACCAACGTGAAAAGTCTTTATTGTAAAAACTTGATTGATTGAAAAATATAACAGGTATTTTCATCAATAATGAAAATAATCAGTAATTCCAGTCCTGATATCGTCAACACTTCTGCAGCTTTTGATTTCTATGCAGGATAGTGTCATATGGAAAATGTAACATCCGTCTGAGGTCCCTGATTCGATTCACACAGAGGATGTCGCAGCCGCTTTTAGGGTCGGCCATTAACACGATCATTACCTTGAGTTGATTTGCCGTCCGAGATTCTTCCTAAACCATTTATCTTTGGAAACTATCCCTTTTTAATTTCTGTTGCAGACCAATGGGCAGAACTGATTAATGGCAACACCCGGTTTAGATTGCTGCATCAGTTTTATGCATCGCCTTGATTTGTCAGATATTTAATTTACTGAATGAATTAATACAACAGACTACGGACACATTTTCTATGTTGAGTTTCTAGTTCTGTGTCACAGTCCATTTCAGCAATATGATATAAATCACTGTGCGAGAAGATTTTATTCATTCTGCCAAACCTGAGCTCCACAGTTTGTGCTTTAGCCTGCGACGATGACTGGACCCTCCACAGCTGCACAGTTCAACTGTTAGTTTGCATGGTAGAAGGATTTTTAACAATAAAACTGAATCTAACACTTTTGGGAATGTTGAATTAAATTGAAACATATGTTTAGCTCCCGCATATGACTGAGGCTCCACATAAGACGCCTTTTTGGCACGCTGCTGGAATGCATCCTTATAATTATGCCGTTCACGTAATCCCAAAACAGTTGATGTGCTTAGCATGCACTGGAGCGGACTAATAATCAAACACTGATGGAAATTCTGTTAAAAAAAGTCCAACTGAATTATTTTTAAGCCCCATGAATAATGTAGAAGCTGTTTTGTCTAAAGTGAAATTGAAGGCTATCTATTGAACAGTGAGCCAGCACCGGCAAATTAGCATTTTCGAGAGCATCTAGGGGTCAAGGTAATCCATCAATTTCACAGCAGACATTGTTATTCCATAGATGTTATTCATGAATCCTGCACACAGATGATAAAATCAAATAAGCTCCTGACCTGCCGTACTTAATGTATAGTGAAATACAGACATGGCGCATGTCTCTGAAACTGATTTATCTGAAAGTGTGTTTATCCCAGGCAGTCTTTTGTTCCTGCACAGTGACCAGTTCTGCAAACCCTTAAATCCAGTCAATTATGGTTATTTAGTGGGGGCTTTGTTTTTTGCTCGAATGTACGTATCTTTAAAAGAGATCAAATAAAAATTAAAAGCGGGGAAGAGGTTAAAGGTCCATTATTTGGCACAGAAGCTTAATCTTGATAATGAGCGCAGTCTATCAAAGCCCTGACAAGATTGGCAGGGAAATGTGAGTGTGAATATACGCATCATGTTTTTTTTGTCAAGTGTAAAAGGTCAGGTTGGGAATTGCAGTTTAGTTTTTTCCCTGTGGGTGATTCATCAAATGGCCTTTCAGGACATCACAGGGCATCAGTGATGCAGAGGAGGAGGCTTGTGTCGTACATCTTCAGAGAAATGGCAGCGGCTCTCCGTCAGCAGCACCTGCTGTGACACATGTTGGTTTCTAAAGCTCAGATTGAAATGCAGGCAGCTCACCTCAAGAACGGGGCTGGCTGCGGAAACGCACACAATTTGGATCCTAAGATGTTTGATTAGAAGGCGTGGCAAAAGCACTAGAAAATATCCAAGTAGTTCATAGTTGTGCTATTGTGTGACGATCAGATTCCCAATCAAACGGTTGACATTGCAACATCCTAAATAACTAGCTGATCGTTTGTATCGAGGCACAAGAGAGACTATAAACGTGTGCTGCGTTGCTGAAGGAACTAATCACCAACATTTGCTTGAGATTCAGAACACAACACATTGTGCCCGCATTTTCACTTGTATTAATAAAACAAAAGCTGCTGCCAGGTCTCTTATGAAATAAACCGTTTCCGAGGTTTCTCCTTGTTACAAATGTCTTTGATTTGCTCTTACAGATCTTTGTTGGCGTTAGACAGTTCAGCAGCTTGAAGGCGGCAAGCAAGCACAATTCACAAACACATCCCGACACAGACGTAGTCACAACAATCATCTCTGATCATCTAAATCCTAACAGTTCCTAGAGATCTAAGTGCTTATATTAGGTATCATAAAGGGAAATCATGAATCATATCCAAAGAATCAGTTAAGACACTTTTTCATGAATCTCAGATGTCTTTTCTCATACTGGATGATCGTTATCAAGCTGAACAGAGACTATTACTGGAGAGTATATTGTTTTGTTGAAATCTTGCAGAACAGATTTAGTCTTTCGGACATTCTTTAAGACTGCCATGTCAAAACGGGATCATGGCCAGTGAACATTTGCAGGAAATATTTAAGGGGAACCAGTACCACGAACATGAGAACGCTGCCCAGACTCAAACTGAGAATGTGGCGGTTAGGTGATGTGAGCATTAGGACACTAGTCCAACAAGACATCATGTTATTGGTTTTTCTCAACCATGTTGCATCATTTGTGGTTTAAACACTACTTTATTTGTATGATTTTTCATCTGGACAGTTTAATTTCAATGATTATTTAGGCATATATTCATTTTACTTATAACTTTTAACTTATTTTATTAAGTAGACCTCCCCAAGAACTACATCCAATACAGCACATTTGTACCAATTATATATACAAACATTATATAAATATATATAATCTCAACTGTATTACAGTGTCACACAAGTATGATTATACTGACTTTTTGGTAAATCCTTAATAAATGTCATTATTGACAGTTGAGGTTTGTTGTCCAATAAAATCTGGAACTATAGAGTTTTCATCCTCTAGTTTGAAGTGGTCAAAGTTTCAAAGAGTATTATATTAATCGCTAGTATAATGAGCTTTTGTAACTGATGTTATATTAAAACATATCCAATCCTGTGTTGGAACATCAAAACCAATTTGCTGATTATAATTTGAACTGAATTCAAACAGTGGTAATAGCTGTCCTGTCCCGCTCATTACAGGGAGTTTGGTAGTTTGACTATTGTAATGACACAGCCGTTGCATTCCCTAATTAAAGTGTGATTGCTTTATTCAGAGAGAGGGAGCACAGGTCTGAACACAATGTCCTTATTTGCATAGTTTTAAATGTGCATCTTCATAAAAGATGCTTTGGAGAGCTTGTTTTCTTTTCTTTCTTCAGGAGAACAAGTGGTGTCAAATCGTGTAGCATCGTAAACAAAAGACTTGTCACAAGTCACCTCCAAAAACCTTCAACAAAGCCCCTCAGATGAAACGCCTCCCAAAGTGGCTTTTGTTCGAGTTGCCAGATGTTACAAGACCAAAACAACTTGACAATCTATAAAGTCAAAAACTCCCATTTAATTCCATTTATTACAAGACGTCTTTGTGCACGTCTGTTATATCCTGCAATTAAACCTTGAAGTGAGCTGCAGGTTTCTGAATGCATGGCTTATGTTTAAAATGTCTCCTGATATGTATTTTCAGTAAAGTGTGGCGTTTCACAATAGGAAATACTAAGCATTTGTTTGATGCTTGAACTGAGAAGAGGTTGAATAAAAACACGTCTCAAGTGTTCAAAGAGAATCATTCGAAACAGAAACTGCTTGAAGCTCATGCCCACACCTCAAATCAGCTTTTTATTGTAAAAACAAGTGCTTGGTTTGGTGGCATAAGGATTTGATACTTATAATCTTGACACAAACATTTAGTCTAAGAGATGTGAGGCCTGATGCTCAGTTGTCTTAAACAGTCAATTATTAAAATCCCCTTGTAGATCAGTTTGTAAGCAGGTAAAGATCTCTTTTTGTAAAGATGTTTTAAAACTACCCTCCTCAAAAAGCTTGAGTGCCCCTTCTTCCCATGTGTCTAATAAGGCGATCCCACCAGAGACACCTGAAATGTTGGTTTATCCACTGTCTTGTGCTGGCACCTTTCTTCAGCGGCTTAGATGGAAGTGTAATGTGCTGTTGTCCTCTCTTCTTGTTTGTTAGGACTGCTGAAACTCGGGAGCGGGCGTATGATCACAGTGCCTACGGCCACCACGAGCGCCCTGGAAGCACTTTCGACCGCCAGCGGCACTACGACACAGACTATTACCGTGATGCAAGAGACAGGACTCTGAGCACAGCAGGGGCTGGGTCTGGTACCTCCAGTGGAAGCGCTACAACCGTGTCGTCAGGAGTCAGTGGAGCTATCGTCAGTGCCGTTGCTGGCAACACAGGAACAAGTGGTTCAACAGGGGCCCCGGCAGCAGGAAGCGGAGGATCTACATCCAGCGTGGTCGGCTTCTACCGATCCCACAGCAGGAGCCCTTGTCGCTTTGAGACGCCCGAGCCTCGTTATGAGCCTCGTACCAGGGAACCCTTTACTTTGGCCAGTGTGGTCCACAGGGACCTTTACCGGGAGGACAGGGGTCGGCGTGGGGAACGCTCGTACCGTCCCAGTCGCAGCCGGTCACCGCACTCGACCCATTCGCCAAACCCTTCTCCTCAGAGACTGGCGAGTCAGGCCAGCCGTCCTCAACGCTCCCACAGTGGGTCGGGCTCTCACAGTCGCTCCTCCAGTTCGGACTCGGTCAGCAGCACCAGCAGCAGCACGAGTGGCAGGTGAGTGAAACTAATCTCAGTGTCGATATTTACTCCCGTGTGTCGGGAGGATGTTTATTTGTGTGCAGACTAATCTTGAACAGCAGCTGGAAACAGTAAGTATTTTAAGAGAGAAGTCTGAACACTGAATGCTGAGCACTAAGATGACAAATGAGGGCATGGTCGTTGGAGGGAAGTTCATTGGACCAGTTCAGGATATTATTAATGTCGTCCATCCATCATTTTCTCCTGCTAACCTGAGTCCAGGGCATAGTGGTAGCAGGATGGGAACTTGTTTTTTAATAATGCATCATAAGAGTAGTAGTAATACATGGTTGAGGTGCATCTCATGCTTTTATACAATACAGTTACACCAATCAATTATTGTTATATCAATTCTTGAGCTGAATAAATCCAGTGTAAACATTTAAATAACATCTCAGAGATCATTTTATTTAAGTTTTCTTCAGAGTTGAGTTCATGTGGACTTCTCCAGATGTCACAATAGATATTTTATTTAATTGCAATGGAAAAAACTCACAGAGCCTCTAAGTGTTGGTAAACATACCATCCTGTGGATCCAGTTTGATTTAATACGTAATAATGCACTGTCCCCAACACGCACGTACGATTATACTGGCTCTATTGAATACTGTAATTGCACCACTTTTGCCAACAAGCTACGTCTAGGCTGTGCATTTAATTTCTGGGTAGTGAGGGCTCTCTCATTAAGAACAGTTTGTTGCGCAACAATTTTTCTTTGCAGAAGCTGTGGTTTTTTAAATATCAACCGTTGCAACATGGCATGACTCCTAATACTAGAAATGCTGTGTCATTATGTCAATTCCTTAGGTGGCTATAATTTTAAACGTAAGGAATGATGAATGGAATTGACTTTTAATACTGTGCAGGAGATTTAAAGTAAAACAGCCAGCACTGCATATTGCAAAAGTCCACATTCATTGTGACTACTGCAACGCCAGACTTGCTTTTTTTCTGAATCCAACATCTGAACATACCTCCATGCTCCACCCTGCAGGCAACACCAATTGCATGCAAGTGTCTGCACGTTAGAAAAAATATTGAGAAGACACACCATGACAGGGAAAATTATTGCTGTCTTCTATCTTTCTTTCACGCCTAAATTTCTTGAGAATTTGAAGCAATCCTGATATGGCCCCACCAAGGTTCCTTGTAAGGGTTCCAATCGAGCAGCACGTGTCAATGTGTACATTTTAAAGGGATAAGTGTGTGAATATCTACTCTGCTCATTTCTGTGTGATCATTAGTGAACTTTTCAAAGGACTGATCTGTATTCACTAGCCTGAGTGTTTGATTGCTGATGTAACGGTTGTGATCGCACTTTTGGTGTTTGATGTGAATCTTTTTAATTTACCCCGCTGTTTGTACTTGGCTTTTGGCTTATGTCCATTTTACTGCTCTCAAGTAACCCTGGAACTATTTAAAGGGATAGTTCTCAGAATTTTTTTTATTTACTCATTATCCACTCACCACTGTGCCGATGGAGTGGTTGGGGAAGTGTTTGAGTCTCAGGGGTAAACAGCGTTGATGCAAAACGCATGACACTTTATTAATGAGTGTTGCAACATTTGTTGTAATTATGTGTGTGTGTGTGTGTGTGTGTGTGTTAACTTGGTCATTTATTTAATTTTATTAGTTGGTTTGAGATTTGTATTATTAGCAAGTGTACAAACAGGGAATACATACCAGAAGTTTAGGATCAAATGCCAAAGAGGTCTCACTGTTTGTTTTTTGTTATACTGCCTCACCTTTGAAAAGAGTCCACACCTCTGATGGACATAGAGCGACCATCGGCTGTATGTAGAGCGGTAGCGACACATGTGGTTTGTCGAGGGAGTGCTGCGGGGGGGAATTTCAGGAGACGGCTGGTATTTTTTTCTCACTGCCTACCTCTCTGAATGGGCAATGGCTCCCCCCCTCCGTGAGATCCAGTTGGAACTGGAATTTTCTGGCCAGTGCTGGCTGCCTGCCCACTCCCACAGGCCAGGCTCCGTCAGCAGCACTTCCGGGATTGTCTGAAAGCAGGAGGAGAAAGTGAGAGGGAAACAAACAGCAGAGGGCCTAGAAAGCTGAGACAGGCCTGGGAATGGTTTGACCGAAAAGGTGCACGAGGCAGCCATGAGTTTTCCACTGACAAATCCATCTTTATACGCTCGTAGTCAGATGCATCATGTTAATAAGGAGACAGGAGGAGAAAGGTTTTTTTTTTCTTCTATTTCAGCTAAGACATATTGCAGTTTTGATAGAGTATAAATACATGTTTTGCGTGAGCTTAGATGCAATTGTATGACTTTATGCAATTACACTGCATACAGACCCTCTCACCTTTTTCACATTTAGTTATTTATCCCTTAATTACAAAGCCAAACAAAATTACCAATGTATTAGCAAGGTAACACTGTATTCAGACACTTTAACCTGATGATCCTTTGGTAGCAATACAGCCTCGAGTTTTCTGAAATATGATGTGTGGATTTTCGGCCATCCTTGTCTGCAGATCCTGTCGAGCACTGTCAGGTTGGATGAGCCTTTTCTCCGGTCTCTTCAGGGATGTTTGACTGGGTTCAAGTCAAGGCTTTGGCTGAGCCACACAATGACATTTACAGAGTTGTCCCTAAGCCAGTCCTGCGTGGTCTTAGCTCGTTGTCCGGTTGAAATGTGAACCTTTAGTCCAGTCTGAAGTCCAGGAGATCTGTGGACCAGGTTTTCGTTTAGGATATCAATCAATCAATCAATCAATCAAATTTTATTTGTATAGCCCATATTCACAAATTACAATTCATCTCATAGGGCTTTAACAGGGTGTGACATCCTCTGTCCTTAACCCTCAGCAAGAGTAAGGAAAAACTACAAAAAACCCTTTTAACAGGGTAAAAATATGTAGAAACCTCAGAGAGAGCCACATGTGAGGGATCCCTCTCCCAGGACGGACAGAAGTGCAATAGATGCCACGTGCAGGAGAACATCATCAATAATCTCTGTACTTAGTTCTGTTCACCCTCCCCCCCACCCTGACCAAACTCCCTCACAGAAGGATGCTACAACCAGCAGGCTCCAGTGTTGGGATGGTATTGGGAAGATGATGATCTTTACTTCTCACTGTCTGAGAGCACTGTGATGCTTTCATGTGTCTTTCACTGGAGAGAGGATTCTGTTTAGCCTCCCTGACATAAGACTAGTGCCGCAGTGATGGTTGTCCTTCTGGTAGTTTCTCCAAACGGCATTTTTCTGGAGCTCTGCCAGAAGGCACATTGGGTTTCTGGTCCCCTTTCTCACCAGGGCCCTTCTCCTCCGATTTCTCAGTTTGGGTAGTCAGCAAGCTCTCTCAGGAGAAGAGTGGTTGCTCCACACTGCTTCTAGTTAAGAATTACGGAGGCTGCTGTGGTCCTGTGAAAACCTTCAATGTAGAATTTCTTTGTAGACTTCCTCTGATCTGTGCCACTACACAATCCTGACTCTGAGCTCTGCAGGCAGCTCCTTCAACCTCAAGGCATTTGCTCTAATATGTTTTGTCAGCTCTGAGACCTTTTACAATGACGAGTGTGGGCCTTTCTAAATCATGTCTCTCAAATCAATTTACCACAGGTGGACTCCAATCAAGATGTTTAAACATTTTAAAGATGATAAAGAGAAATGAGGGGGCACCCAAGCTAGATTTAAATGTGATTTTTCCATTTCTCCTTCTTGAATTTGTAAAAAGAAAAATGTTAGTTATAATTTTGAATTTTCATTAAGGGATATTGAGAGTAGATTGATGAGGGGGGAATATTTACACTATTTTAGCATAAGGCTGTAACATGCAAAATGTGAAAAAGAGATAGGATTTGAATACTGCTTTTGAATTTCTAAATTCTCAGAGGAAGAATGTGTAGCACTTAAAGTGTACTACTGCAAAATGCCATTTTATTTAAAAATGTATTGTATTGAGGTGAACATATTAATGACTTGTTATTGTCATTATAGCCAGTTAGAGTAGCACAGATAACCCACCCTTTTATCTTTAAGTCAGTGTTTTCCCTATCTTTCTCTTTACCACAGTGATTCCAGCAGTAGTTCAAGTGATGACTCTCCGGCACGGTCAGTGCAGTCTGCAGCTGTTCCTGCGCCCTCAGCACTTCCTCTTTCCTCCCTTGACAAGGATGAACCACGTAAAAGCTTTGGCATCAAGGTCCAAAATCTTCCTGTACGCTCTACAGGTTAGTTATGAGGTGGCCCTATGGTGTGCAGTTTCTATATAGCCCTCAAATATAAACACATTTTATAAATCATATATTGTGTATTATATACAAATATTTATATGTAACTTTTTAGTATGCTTTCTTAATAAAACATTTGATGTATTTACTGTAGATACAAGCCTGAAGGATGGTTTGTTCCATGAATTTAAGAAACATGGAAAGGTCACATCTGTACAAATCCATGGAGCTTCAGAGGATCGTTATGGGCTTGTATTTTTCCGCCAACAAGAGGACCAAGAGAAAGCACTTGGAGCATCAAAGGGAAAGCTTTTTTTTGGCATGCAAATTGAAGTCACAGCATGGAATGGACCCGGTAAGTTCTGATCTTTAAAATTCTTGCAACCATAAAAAAATCAAGATTGACAAATTCACAAGGATACAATGGGATGACTTTCTTTTCAGAGACGGAAAGTGAAAACGAGTTTCGGCCCTTGGACGAGAGGATAGACGAGTTTCATCCAAAGGCCACGAGGACATTATTCATCGGAAACCTTGAGAAGACCACTGCTTACCATGACCTGCTTAACATCTTTCAACGCTTTGGAGAAATAGTGGTAAGTTAATGTGAAGTGGTGGAGAAATCCTTTCTCCTGCAGTGGTTACCATGCTGCACATTTTGAGAGGATCTTGTTCACAATATTTATACAACATATTTATGTTTTCATTGTCTTTTCAAAGGATATTGATATTAAGAAGGTGAATGGAGCCCCACAGTATGCCTTCTTACAGTACTGTGACATTGCAAGTGTCTGCAAGGCCATAAAGAAGATGGATGGGGAGTACCTTGGTAACAACAGGCTAAAGGTGAAAATACTCTTTAAAATGTTTTAAACTACAACATATTCTTAAGTACAATTTGTTTGAACTGTTGAAATCTTTGAGTTAGGTACTATTATTTAATCTAACATTTTCAGCTGGGCTTTGGAAAGAGCATGCCTACAACATGTGTTTGGTTGGATGGATTAGCGTCAAATACAACTGAGCAGTTTCTCACTCGACATTTCTGCCGCTATGGACACGTTGTCAAGGTTCGTCTCTTTATTTCCTCCCCTCATAGTTTCCCATTATTGAAATTTCGGCAGCTTGTGACTCCTCATGTTTTCTTCTGTCTTCCACAGGTTGTATTTGACCGAATGAAAGGAATGGCCCTTATCCTGTACAACAACATTGAGTATGCACAAGCCGCTGTCAAAGACACAAAGGGTTGGAAGATAGGGGGCAGTAAAATTAAGGCAAGTGAAACTTATCTTGTGTCTGACATGTTGAAAGACCGAAGGAAAGAAAAAAATTTAACTTCACATTCTTTTTTGTTATTTTTTAGGTTGACTTTGCCAATCAGGAAAGTCAGATGGCTTTCTACCGTTCAATGCAGTCGTCTGGCCAGGATATTCGGGACTTTTATGACCTTCTCACTGAAAGAAGGTTTGTGTAGATCTCTTAAGGAATAATTATAATTTAGCTTAAATCCTGCAGTAATATAAGCTCAAAAGTGATTGATTCCAAAGTATGGTGAAATTACAGCTTGCTCTTTTGTGTTTGTTTTAACAGGGATGACCGACGAACTCAATATGAATTTTCAACAGAAAGACCGTATTATGAAAATGCACGGACTCCTGGAACATTCACTGAAGATCCACGTCGTAAATACCCTGCTAGAAGCCGGGAGTTCTACACTGAATGGGACCCATACCAGGGAGATTACTATGATCCACAATACTTTGAAGACCCACGGGAGTATCGGGAATACAGAACCGACCCTTATGAGCAGGACATTCGCAAATACAGCTATTTGCAACGGGAACGTGAAAGAGAGAGGGAACGCTTTGAAACAGATCGGGGACGTGATCATGGGAGGAATGCCATAGAGCATAGCCAAAGCCCATCACAACTTGCCACTCGTCGTCCTGCTAGCCCCACTGCATCTCCTTCACTCTCTGAGAGGATACCAAGTGATTCAGACCGTCGTATTTGTTGTCGATCTTCTGACAGAAGTGGAAGCTGCAGTTCAATCTCTCCACCAAGATTTGAAAAACTTGAAAAAGCACGCTCTGAAAGGTATAACAAATCGGACAAACCTGAAAAGGACCGTATTTTTGAAGTTGAAAGAGGGAATTTGGTTGATAAGGAGAAGCGGGCTGGATGTAAGGATCGTAGTGACAAGGACAAAAGTGAGAAACAGAGGCTTAAGAAGCTCAAAGTTGCATCACCTATTATCCAAGCATGTGAGACAGAACCTGAGCTGGAAAGAGATATTAGCCCTGAGTCTGTCATTCGGAGTAAAACCAGTAAAATTCAAAAGGAAAGCTTGAGCAAAGGAAGGTTAGACCTTCTGCCTTGTGTTGTGCAGCTAACACGTGTCAAAGAAAAAGAAGGAAAATTGATTGGTCATGCCATCCAAGAAAAACCGATACAGAGAGGTGGGAGTGACAGTCCTAGATTGGCATCACCTTCAGCTGAACAGAGGAGTCCTCCATTCCGCTCAGAACCATCGAAAAGCGATATCTCTAAGCATGGAAAGGTGCCCAGAGACAAGAATATGCATAGTTTAGTGGAAGTTGTTGATAAGGATGGCAAAGTAAAATCCAAGAAACTCGGAAAATCTGAAATGGGATCAGATATTGGTGTTTCTGTGGATATTGACCGTTTGGCTGCAAGGAAAAGGCGCTTTGAAGAGTCTGGGAAAACGGATCGACAAAAGAGAACTAGTGAGGATGAACTTGGCAGATCTGGACTTCAAAAACTATGGAACAATACAAAGGAGACAGATTTGGATAAGAACCTTTCGATTAAAGGAATGCACAAAAAGGAACACCACAAGGATAAGTGTATGCGGATGGTCCCAGTAAATATTCCTAAGGATGGACAAGACTGTGAAAGTACCTCTGTAAGCCTATCTTTGGAACGGCAGTCACGGTTTAGGGAGATGTCTGGGGATTCAACAGATAAATTAGATTCTGCCTTCCTTAAAATGGATGTAGAGGGCTCAAAAAGTGAAACCACCTCCAATCTCACAAAAGTATCAGATGATTGCAGTCTGGATGAATTGAAAGAAGAGAAACAGGGTTTGTTTGAACAGGAACAAGTAAGAGGGAAGTGCACAGACTCTGATGACGAATATGAACACTTTTTGCTCAATGACCAGACTAATATTTGCATAAAACAAATTGAACAGAGTAGATGGATTCGACCCGAGCTTGGTGATCCTGATAAATTAGTTAAGTTTGAAAACCAACCAAGCAATGAGACTCCCGACTTTGAAAAGGATTGTGTCATGCAGGATTTTGGAAAACCAAATCGGGATTTGGCCAATGATGACTCCTCCTCATCTAAACGAAAGAAACTGGAGAATTTCAACTTTGAAATAGTGATTCCAAAAAGTGAGCATAGTTTTACAAGTTCACAAAAGTTGAATGAGGTAATTTATCCAAGTATGACATCCTCAACAGAGACTGGGAGCGTTTCTCCAAAGGACGAAGATGAGATCATCCCTATTAACAAAGAAAGAAAATCTTCTCCAAAAGTAGATGATACATTTTCACACACAGAGTCAATAAAACACAGTTTGAGCTTGCCAGCCAGACATTTTCGTTCTTCTGACCCTGAGCTTCCAAAACTTAAGACTACCTTGCTTGGATGTGATGAGGAGTTAATGCAATGTTGGGAAAGAAGAATCAAGTCTGATTCACTTAGAATGGAAATGACTTTCCCAAGTGATATTGCAAAACAGGAAAGTATCTGCAAACGCCTTGGGCAGGATTTGGAACCCGGCGAAGTGCAGTCTGATTCAGATGATGATGTGGAAAACAAACACACATCTCCCAAGTCCAATAGCTCCTTGTCTTATATCCTCAGGGAACGTGACGAGAGAACGTCAGACATGAAACTTTCTGGCTCCTTGGAAAAGAATAAATTTTATTCTTTTGCATTAGACAAAACTATAACTCCTGATACAAAAGCACTCCTTGAAAGAGCCAAGACGCTGTATTCCTCCAGGGAAGATAACTGGTCCTTTCTTCCCTCGCGCTTTCCGACCTCCCACAGCTGTTCAGAAAAGGGCAAGGTAGAGTTAGCACCTCGACCTATTCCTTCTTGGTATATGAAAAAGAAGAAGATTCGTACTGACTCTGTGGAAAAGCTGCACGATAAAAAAGAGGAACTCAAGCCACAGGATCAAGAGCGTCAAGAACTGTTTGCCTCTCGCTTCCTGCACAGCTCAATCTTTGAACAAGATTCCCGCCGTTTACAGCATCTTGAACGTAAAGACCAAGATGTAGAAAGTGCAACTGGGCAGCCTTTTGGTAAGCCAAGTGCAACTGAGCCACAGCCTGAAACTGGGGGAGGTGACAACCCGCAAGAGCCAATTGTGCTTTTCCATAGTAGGTTTTTGGAGCTTCAGCAACAAAAGGACAAGGACCAAACCCTAACTGACACAGAGCTTGATTCAGAATTAGAGCTTAAAACGGACCAAGTGGAGAATTGTGAAAATGTGCTGTCTGATAAGGAATCTGAGCCTGTACTAAAGGTTGATGTCAAATCTGCCAGTCCCCGAATAACCTTGTCGGTTTCACCATTTGTTTCTTCCCCAAAAGAAATGTCTCCAGAAAAGAGAGAGTTTTTTACTGAATCCTCCAATCAACCCATGCCAATTGTCAAAGAAGAAAAAGTGGTGCCAATTCTTGAGGTGTCTCCTCCTCATTCTTTTGCTTTTGATGACTTTAAGCTAGTTGCTCCTAAGCTAACCATAAACCCTCCACATGCCCTTTTAGAACAAGAAAAGGAACGGGAAATACAAGTAGAGTTAACTGAACCCGGGGTAAAAAGTTGGGATTGTTTGGCAGTGGAACATAAGGCTCTTGTGGAAGATAAGCCGACAACTCCTGGTGGTTCCCTAAGTGGGTTTGAAAGAGAGGCTGCAGAATTAGGGTACTCATACCCAAAGATTGAAGAAAAAACTGAAATTGAAACAGAACCTAAAGGAGAAAAGCTGAGAACAAAGGGCTTTGAGGAATCTCAGAAGACTGAGACAGATAATGAAGTATGTATGCCAGAACTAGAGGCTGAAATAAAACCATTACCAAATCGCAGGCAGCCCAAGAGTAAAAGGGCAAAACCACTATCAGTACTGCGTAGCCCACAGCCATCCCAAAATGCTGCTACTGAGAAACCTGCAACACGAAAGAGTGAAAGGATTGACAGAGAGAAACTCAAAAGAGCCTCATCTCCTCGAGCAGAAGCGCCAAAAGCATCTTTGGAGTCTAAAACCACGTCCAAATCACCAATCTATGCGTCAGACTCCGAGCAGCACATAGAGTCAAGTTTGATTCATGGGAGGACACGTCGTAGGAATGTAAGGTCAGTCTATGCCACTCTACATGAAGATGACCAAGCTGGTAAAGAGGTAGTTGAGTCAGCACGCTCCATGCGTAAACGGGGAACTGACAAAGAACCGATACAGCAAGATGTTCAAATTCCATCTACCAATACCAGGCGAGGCCGCCCACCGAAGAGAGGCATCAAACGAAGTGAGGATGCATCACCAGTAAAAGATGATCAGCAAAAATTGATGGAAGAAGATGAAGAAATTAAAGAGGCATCAAGTACAGTAGAGGTTGTAAAAGCCTCTGAAGGATGGCGTTCGCCCCGCACCCAGAAGGTGCAACAATCACATCTAACCTCATCTGCTTCTGTTAACAAGAAAGGAACCACAGTAGACAACCAGCCTGACAGCCCTACAGAGCTAGCTGAACAAGATTATCTATCAAGTTATGATGAGTCTGAGGCTAAGCCTAAAGATGGACCAGACCTCATTATAGAGTTACCTGAAAGAACAGAAAATGTAAGTCCACCAATTCACAGAAAGGAAAAAGATCCAAAAGATTCTGGTGGAAAGAAATCTACTGATGACGAGATGGTAGACACCAGCTCCTCAGAGAGAAAACAACCTGTAAAGAGTGCCAAAATGAAAACACCAAGGTTGAAAAGAAATACCAAGCAGCTCACTGAAGATAAATCACACAGCTTAAAAAATCTTGAGATCCGTGTAAGCGTTGATGATGTAAAAGGTTTACTTCGTTCAGAGGACAATGTTCCAGGGACATTTGAAACTCCTGTTATTACAAAAACTAAAATGGTGGTAAAAGAGAATGAGGAAACAAAGGCAACAAGCTTTCCAGAAGAATCAAAAGAGGATGATGTACAGGACAATGAAGATACGCTATCAGAACCGGAACTTCCTCCTGATCCAGCTGCTCTCTTAGCACGGCAGATGGAGCTAGAGCAGGCAGTGGAAAATATTGCCAAACTTACAGTTGAGCAACCTCCTCGGCCTTACAAGGAACCACCTACAGGTCAACCTGCCATATTGCCTCCTATCGTAGTGGAGCCGCAAGGTGAGGTTGAGGAAGAGAAACGAGCAATTCCTGCAAGTGAAACCGAACTTGCTGCAGCTATTGATTCCATTACAGCAGAAGAAAGTGCAGATGCGGATGGGTTCACAGCTGCTCCTACTTACACTGCTAGTATTCCCACTCCTGAATCTTTAACATCCCCCTCCTCTAATGAGATTATGGATCCTGAAACACACATGGTGATAAACAGTATTCTTGCAGCAGACTCAGATGATGGTCCTCTAACACCCAGCCCAAAGGAGCCAATGACAGATGTTAAGGCAGCTGAACACCTCCCTCTACTTGAAACACCCAAGAAAACAGTAAAAGTTAAAGCAAAAACCCCAAAGAAGACAAGAAATCGTAAAAGTGCAGCTAACAAGAAAGGGGATATTGCTGAGGAAGTATCACAACCAGATCCCTCTCCAGTCAAGTTACCAGAGTCTATCCCAGAAGACCCAGCAACCATTAATTCAAAAGCAGTTACTGTTACAGCAGGGCTAACAGTAGCAACGTCTGTGGTCACTGCTGTTGCAACTTGTAGGCGTGACGTTACAAGTTCTATAACTGTTGACACGCCCAAAGAGGCAGAACAGCCTGAGGTTGAACAGCCTGTACCCAAAGAATCTGCCTTCCATTCAGGCACAAGCAAGATCTCCAGTGGCAAAAAACATCTTCAAGCATCAGAGCCATCTACACCTACTCTTGCCTCTCCTCGCCCACAGGTTGTATCCCAGTTCAGTGTACCCCTAATGCGGCCAGCCAAAATGCCATTTTTGCCTGACTGGCCTCAGAGAAAGGAAGAAAGTAGAATCCATGTTGCACCCTCATGTCAAGTTACAGTAGTAACTCCCTCTGTACCATTGCCGACTACGCTAAGTGGAACCCCTTCAACAAATCCCCCAATGCCCCCTGACACCAAGGCTTCAGATATTGACCCTAGTTCTAGTACCTTAAGAAAAATTCTAATGGAACCCAAATATGTATCTGCATCAAACAGTAACTCTATACCTACCACAATGGTGACATCTACACTGTCAGATCCTTTGCGTATGTCAGAGAATGAAAATCGCCCGGATGCAGTGGGTTCAAGACAGTTACATCATGAAGAGAGGCCGACTTTCCCCATCCAGCCCACACACCACAAACCATCTCCTCTGACAGAGTCCCAGCAGAACTGTGGAGAGAAGACCCAGCATACAGTCATTTCCCCTGCTACATCAGTAATAAGTCGGATTCCAATGCCTTACGATACAGAGGAAACTCCGCGAATTTCTCTAAGTAACAGAAGCATTGGCCTATCTATTCCCAAGCAAAAATTTAGGTCAAACTCCAATGAGAATAATCGCTACCATGGCATGGATATAGTAGAAGATGGGAGTAGAGGGCGCTCGGTTGTTGAGACTACTCCCTACAGTACAGGCTCCAGTGCTGGCCTAAGGGTCAATACATCAGAGGGTGTTGTTGTTCTGAGTTATTCAGGTCAGAAAACTGAGGGGCCTCACAGAATGAGAGCCAAAATTAGTCAAATCCCTCCAGCGAGTGCTGGTGACATAGAGTTTCAGCAATCTGTGTCCAAATCTCAGATAAAGCAAGAGCCACTCATCACATCGTCCCAGTCACCTAACCCGAAAGCACCTCCACCTCTATCAGCTTATGGGCACACAGGGGTCCTCCTGACTGGCCAATCCTATAATTCTCAACCTGTAATTTCCAGTACCAAGCAGGAGAGTCATGGCTGTGACAAATCTGATGCTCCATATCACACTGCATCCCACGGTGGTGTGGTGAAGATGTACCAACAGCCAGTGAGTTCTCCTCAAGTACTAATGTACAGCCAAGCTGTGATACAGCAGCAGCATGGCAAGAGAGCAGGGACAGAACCTCTCCCAAAAAAGATGGACATTGGCAAAGCTGTTCAGCATTCTAACCTCAGTCCAGTAATGAGTCCACACCACCCATCGCTATCTGGAACCCGCATGACCCCCAGCCCTGGCATCCCAACTGATCGGTCTGCTCTACACCTCAAGCAAGAACCCCAGTCTCCACGAACAGCTGTTCACTCATCTTCGACCTTTGCCAAAGCCTGTGCTCCAGGTGGTTCTCCCATTGGAACCTCAGTTGTGCTGGGTCATGGGATGCCACAAATGTCTACATATCATTCAAATATACATCACACACACTCAGAACATTCCTCTGTCATAATTCAACCTCACAGTGTCACACAGTCTATGACTCATGAAGCCAGGATGAACACCCCACCAATGTCTGGGATAAACTATGGAAGGCGTGGTGATGCCCTGTCTTCACCCCATCAAGGGCCACCTCAGCACTCAAACACAACACAGCCTAATGTGATCCGTGACATGGTACTACAGTCTCATTCAAGTCCCAAGGGGTCAGTGTCAGGTGGCGGCAGCAGCAGTGTAACTGAAGAAGACTCAAGGCGCTTTAACCAAGCTCTAAGTAGACCATCAGTGCCCCAGCTCCAGTCAGATATAATGATGATTCACAGTGATCGCAGAGGGCTGCACTCGAGTATACGTATGGACCAGTACAGAGACATGCACCAGCGCATCTTCATGCACCAGCAGCGGGGAGAGCAAGCCGCTGTAGATGCAAGACAGTCACGAACCTCAGAGACTGGTGCATCTTTAAGCAACATCTCTGTGCCTTCAAAGAGTCCTTTAGTGGGGAAGACCATTGAACTTTCCTCAAAAGAATGTCTCAAACCAACCGAAGGAAAGCTGATACATCCACCCTCCAATGAAAGTAGAATCCGGGGAGTTCATACATCCAGTCCTGTCATGGTGTCTCCTCACCCTCATGGGGTTCAGCGATTGCCTCCCGGAGGTGCAGGCTCCTTTTCAGTCTATCGGGACATGCGAGGCTTCCCATCTCAGTTCCCACGACATCCCTCATCAGGACACAACCTGGCCAATCAAGGGATTACATCTTCACAGGTCACTAGATATGCTTTTATTATCTCTACTTATGTGCAAATATTTCAACGTTTTTCTTATGTATTATGTTTATTTGCTAGATAATACACAGTGTGCCTATTTCTAATGATTTGATATGTATTTTATTTATCAGGTCTCTCCGGAACCTGACATGGGTCACAGGGGGAAAATATCTCAGGCACATGGGGGAGGAAGTGATCCTAAGCCTGAGAGTCCTCATCTTCGCCATGCTACCTCTACAGACCTCTCCCATATTTCCAGAATATCAGGGGATACGGTCTCACCCTCATACCAGTCTCCCATGAATTCGCCCATGAGTCTTACTCACAAGCCAGATCTCTCTCTTCAAAAAGGCCCCCCAGCCTTCTTACCAACCCCTCAGCCAGCAGCACCCCCATCAAGTGTACTGCAGTCACGGCCCGATGCTAAGCTGGAACATTCAGGACACCAATCCATCGACATGGTGCAGCTTATGACGGTAGGAAGACAGAGGAATCAGTGTTGTCATAATGCATGGAATGCATTTCCATTCCAAAACAATACCACAGAGAAAATAACGTTTCTATATATTTTTTCTTCAGAAATATCCTATTGTATGGCAAGGCCTGTTGGCACTGAAGAACGACCAGGCTGCTGTCCAGCTGCACTTCGTCTCTGGCAACACCATCCTGGCCCAGCGCTCTTTGCCGCCCCCAGAGGGAGGTTCTCTTCTCAGAATTGTCCAGAGAATGAGGCTTGAGGCTTCCCAGTTGGACAGTGTGGCACGCCGAATGACTGTGAGTATTTCAGTTTTGAGCGGTACATTGCAAAATTTGTTTATTTGGCGACATTGCTGATGGTAAACGCAAAAGTGGTTTTATACAACCGTTTACATCAAAACCGTTTACATCAAAACCACCTATAGTAACCCTAACCCTTTTTGGGGGTTGTTTTTGGAGATGTCACCTGCAGTTTTTCATCTAACCGCTTATTGTGGCTTATCCTGCCTTTCCATTGCAAATATTTCAAACTCAACTGGCAACAAATGCCAAAATATATACATTTTTTTTTTGTATGCTTTACGATAAAGACTTTCGTTCATGACAGGTGGAGAATGACTATTGTTTGTTACTGGCTCTACCCTGTGGTCGAGACCAAGAAGACGTCCATGGTCAAACTCAAGCTTTGAAAAGTGGCTTCATCACCTACCTGCAATCCAAACAGGCAGCTGGAATCATTAATGTGCCAAACCCTGGCTCTAATCAGGTCTGTTGTGGTTTCTGTTTTTGTTTGTTTTAAACTATTTCATAATGACATTCTGTACCATGAGAAGTTGTTCGCCCTCTCATCATAATCTCTTTATCTTTGGATTCACAGCCAGCTTATGTGGTGCAGATTTTCCCGCCGTGTGAATTCTCTGAGATCCACCTCTCTCACCTGGCACCAGATCTTCTCAACAGCATCTCCAGCATTTCCCCTCACCTTATGATTGTCATTGCCTCCGTTTGATTACCTCCAGTTTTTTTCCTGAACAAAGCCAACACCAGCCCTTTTGGATTCATCCAGTTTTGTAAAACTGGAATTGCCTCATACTTTTATGAGTTTGAGTTATAAAAAACATCCAATTTAGCATGCGCTCAACTTTTCTCCTTCACTTCAACAAGTCCATAAATCGCACAGTGATATTGAATTCCAAAAACTATACCTTGAGGATATGAAGGGTCAAATGGGGATTTTCGACAGTCATTTTTGATTACTCATTTTTTGACATTTTGGAGGTGTTGTGCATAGCCTTTTCTAATTCATGGCATTCATAGAGCTATGGGTTGAGACCTTCCTATGGGATATTTTTTACCTTCATAAAAGTGATTGTTTTTTTTTAAAGACTATATGAGAAGTCATTGCACTATGTTAGGGACAAAAATTGGGAACTGTACAGATTTGAGTTTAATATGATACATGTTATGGAAGTACTCTTGTAGTCAGCCATGCTAGCGCAAGATAAAAGAGAAATCGTTGCCTGGAAAATGATCAGGATCTTTTGGGCCTGATCAGTCATACTGCGTTTGCTCCTTCACCATCAGCCAACTTCTACTTCATTTCCGGACTCGACTCTCCATCATGACGTGTTCCCTCCCCCAGGAACTCATGAGGGGATGTTTAGAGTTGTACAGTTTACACTCAATGCCTCAACAGGGGACTATAAAAATAATATTTAATTTGTTTATTTTTGTTTGCATTTTCTTTACGCCTAAGGGTATTGTGGACAATTGTGAAACTGTAAATATTATAAATATTTAAAGACTGAAGCAATGTCGAGAGACCAAGTGAAATATTTTACAAAACAGATCATCAAATCTTAATGTTTTCTTTCTGTGTTTCTTTATTGATTTTTTCTTGATTCTTACTTTCTTTCTTTCTTTCTTTCTTTCTTTCTTTCTTTCTTTCTTTCTTTCTTTCCTTCTCTCGCTCTCTTGCAAGGGTATGGAGGGGACTGGTGGAAGGGATCTATTTAGGATCCAGGAGTGATATTTGCAAAAAAAAAAAAAAAAATTACTTATGTGCCAAAATATCTTTTGCAATCGCTCAAAACACAATGTAACTAAAACTAAATTTGTTCAGAACCTATTTTCATATGTGACTTTGTATTTTGCCACTCAGAGGGCAGACTTGATTCCTTTTTTTGGTATTGTTCATCAACCTGACTCTGTTACGGCAGCGCTTTTACATTTTTGAAATTGTTTCCTCATTTTGAAGGAACCATTGTATTGTCTGGGGTTGCTTTTTCTGTTTAAATTCCTGTTTTCCTTCTCTGTGAAATGGTCCTCTACTGCCCCCTGCTGTCTGGAAATCGTTCTCTGCACCCTGAGGTCATTTAAGCCGTGACTTCATGGCAGATGTTCTATAGAGCATGCTTTATTTTCAAATCATGGTGAAATCATAAAGGCAAAGAATGTGACTTGAACTTGACATCATGCCGCTATTGGATGTTTTGATCATCTGCCTCCATCCCTTTCCTGAACTGTCTCCTTGAGCCGAGCTGTAAATACTAACGTCCTTAATATGTGCTCTTGTGTATTTTTCCCGTTATAATTGTTTTTCTTCAGGGTCCTTATTTTTGTTTTGTGCAACAAAACAAAGCAGTCTGAAAGAGACGGGAGATGAGGCGTGATAAACCGATGCTGAAAGTAAAACCGTGCTTGTCAGTTTTTTGTGGTGTAAATATTTCTATGACTGCAAGCTGAATACTCTAATTGTTATGTTGAAGGCACTTATAATTTTTGATAAACAAATGAAAAGAAAAATACAAAAAAACAAACTTAAAACGGTGATTAATATGAAAACTGTCTTTTGATCAATCTTCATTTTGAGTGTATTTTGCTGTTCCTCCATGAGGACATTTTAAACTGTAAAATAAATTGTTGTTTAACTTACTTCTGAAGATCATTAAATGGTCAGTCACTCTGGTTCTGTGTCTTTTCTTTAGAAACTAAAGTCGCATCATGTTGATGCAGACTGGTGAGGTGGGATGTGTCCAGGTTAATAGATATATAATAACATATGACATTGTTTTTTCATAACTGATTACCTATTTTCTGCACATGCGATCAAATAGTTTCAATGATGCTCACTACAATAATCTCTTTCTAAGAGTTGCAACACTTACACTAGAAAGTGATTCCGTCAGAGCTGTACATTTGATCACTGGTCATCACAGTCAGTGCTGCAGCGCATTCTAACGTCAGAAGATGTCAGCAAATAACTATAACTCCACGGCCAGGACTCAGAAGGGATCAGCCTACCACAGAAGTCAGTTGTATTTTCAGCTCACCAGGAAAATAGATGGTTCTGTGAAATGTGTTGTCATGATATGTGTGTATTACCTGGAGCAAAGTTGGTATCACATGGAAAAAATGCACCTATGAAACAGAGATACTTTACATATAAGCAAATGAGATCTTTGTGTTTTGTCAACTTATATTGTGTTCATTTGCAAGACACGACCTGGGTTTAATTCTGGTCTGCCGCACAGGGAATTGTGGGGGATCTTGTCTTGACGTGTCTGTCTGGTTTTGGAATAATTATTTGCATAGGTCTAATGCATACTGCTGGGAGCATACTTCGGTCGTTCCACCCTTTTATATTCATATTCTTATTATTTATTACATCTTTAAGCATTCTACCACATAGAAGCATTACAGGTGTTTACATATACTTTTATATATATAGTCTATACAGCCACACACTGAAATGACAAACCGCGAATGCCAGAGACAAATTATAGATCCTAGCCGCTCAGTTTTTAGATCGTTAGTCATGTTGTAGAGCAAGGCACATGAGCAACTTGGTTGTCAAAGCTGCAGTTATAGACTCATCCCAGAGAAAAACAGCTCCACGGTTTTGGGAATTTAAAGACTGCGGCTTCAACATTAAGGTTTCCGGCTGTAGCCGTCAAATTCAAGAAAACAGTGGGTGACAGCTTATCCCCGCGGGAGGCCTGCAGGGATTCAGAGGCACTGTATGACTTTTAGATCATAGAAAACTTCTCAGCCAAGAAGTTGTGATTTTTTTCTGACAAAACATATGTCTGCAATGCATCCTGGGCTGTAATCTTTCATCATTAACCCACAAGTCTGAAGCAGCAGGTCAGGGATGACACTGAGAAACCCCAGCTGCAGCAGCCGGAGCTGGCGACCGAGCCCCCTGGGGAGGGTGAGGAGGGTCACAGCCATGATGTACTTACATTTTCAGTGTCCTGTCATTATGCCTACAGTAGAGAGAAAGCAGTGTGGCCAGGCAGGAGAGGAGAGGCGTTAATGATTACCCTGACGGAAACAGTCTTGGAATGTTAATTGACATACTTTTTTTGCTGTGTGGGAAGAAGCAAATCAGATCGGGACACGATGGTGGAAAGGCAAGACAAGGTGAAAATTCAAGATACTTCCTTTGCATTGTTGCCCAACTCTTCTCCTGATTCACAGTTCTACTAAGATTACAGGCTCTGCCCTTGGGCGAAGAAGCCGAGTCGAGGAGGAGTCGTGTGCCCTCATGCTTAAAGTAAACCTCATTCTTACTTCTGAGCTATTCCCCTCTTAGATTCTTCGCCACAAGATGGCATTTTGGAAAATCCAGCTTTAACTCGAAAATGAAAAGAATGTTGAACATTCACAGTCTGGTTTTTCAGAGTCTGATAAGTGCTTGTTTTGCTGTTTGTGTCTGTTTTGGCTTCGGACTCTTCCAACATTTCATGCTGGTGTTTGTGCAAATTATGCTTACATGAGAGAACTGAAACCAACAGAAAAAGAAGCTTTATGAAATGTACTACTTTGATTACTGTGCATCCAACAGCCAAACTAATCACCAATCACTGTTGAAGGTGGTAGAAACAGCATTTGTAACCCAACTTTGTTAAGAATACATTTTACATTTTTTATTTTGAAGTATTCAATGTGCATGAACAAGGAAGAATTTACCAAATCTATTCAATGACGTGTGTACTTTAGACTTTACTGAATCAGGATTTGTACAAGTTGTGTAAACTGTGGCCCCTTTATGGCCCCTGACAAAAATCCAAGATCCCCTATTGATAAGAGCTCTGGGATGCAATTTTTCACAAGCAAACACAAACACACATATATGCATTGAAGCTAAGCTAAGATAAACTAAGCTATGCAATTCTAACTTAAGCTAAGATGAACTAAACTAAAATAAATTAATCCAACCTCATAAAAGCTAAGCTACACTCAGCAAAACTAAAGTGAGCCAAGCTTGACTATGCCAAGCTAAGATAAACTAAACTTTATTAAACTGAACTAAGAGAAGTTGTGTGACCACAAGTTGTAGAGAAAGCTTGGAATGAGATTGATAAAATGCTGCTTTATTGTTTAAGTGTTTGACCAGAGCGTTTCTGAAGGAACACGAGGCAAAGGTCGTGTAGATAAATACACAGGCTCTATCAGGTCATTCAGAAAAATGTTTACAAGGCGCTCTCCCTGCAAAAATATCCAGGGTTTATTATTTCTGTAACTCTCAACTTCCAATCCATCTTGTAACCCTGTAAACACGCTGTCGTGCAAACAGTGTGACGGGCAGCTGACTTATAATACCTGGCCACCTAAAGTGAGAGCACTTCTCTTGGACGGATAGGAAAGGTCAGAATCAGGCAAACACCTCTGAAGGAAATGCAATAATGCGATCGCTACACTTTACAGTGGGAACCAGATCAAGTGCCTGATGGGGGTCACAGTACAGACATAGGTGTGGACAGGCAGCACTGCAGCTATAGTGGCTCACCCTGGTGACTCAAGCCCCATAAACACATCGCCCTTCAGTGACATCATGGCTCCGTGTCCTAGTTGCAATCTGATATCTGAGATGTAATGCACGAGATTTCATATTCAATTTCCCATTTGCCTTGTTTTTTTTGTCATAATATGCAAGTGCAGATTTTTAAATCCTTATCAGGTCGTTTACACACATGCTTCAGATCATGCAAAAAAGCCTTATAAAATAAAACAAATGAATACAATAGGCATGAACATGTTATGTCAACATTGGCTACTATTGCATTCAAGTAAGCAGTAGTTAAATCTAGTGCTATGGTCCACATATTACATTGTGTGTCTTGTTCCATTCCTTGCCTCCCGGGAGCGGCAGACTTTTGGGTCGTGATCTGGCTCCAGGGAGATGCGACGTTGATTTGTGGTTCTTTCACGTTTCAGGGAAAATAAAAGACAGGCTTGTGTGTTGTTGACTTTTTTTCGACCTCCATCTATTCTGGGTTTTAACCGCTCTCTTGCCTCCAGAACCCAATCTGTCAGCCAGTTGTGAATAAGTGTGAAAGACTTGAGATTGTGCTTGCACAGCAAAACTGGATTTCCGTTCTCATGAGGTGCTTGCAGGTTTGAAAACAGTGTGCATGTGCCTGGACTCATTCAGAATAAAAGTTTTCCATGCAGCGGTGGGGTGGGGGGAGTACAAAGACCTATTATGCCAGTCAGGGTGTGTTGATTGTTCAGCAGGCTCTGCCTGCTCAGCGCTGAAAACACTAGCAGAGAAAATTATAGGGTTAGTATTTTTTAATACTGGAAAACACTCAAGCGGAAATAGAGAAGATATTTAAAAAAAAACACACAAAGGAAGTCGTTTAAAAGAGGACAGCAAGGACTCCTCAGAAGTGTGTGTGTGCTTATGTGTTCAGTCCAGGTATTAGTCATGTTGTGGGGACCTAGTCTATCTGTTAACACAGTCACATTATGGGGACTTGTCATCCTCATGGGGACAGACAGCAGGTCTACATAATGTAAATTTAATTTTAAGAGGAAAAAAAAAATGCAACACCCCAAATGAGCAATATGAGAGACAGGTATGGGGGTGCTGTGGGTTTTAAGATAAACATTTAGTCCCTTATTATAACCATGCTTATATGCTTGAAATCCCTCTATAAACTTAGGTAAATAATTCAAGTTTTAAAGGCCATAGCACCAGCCTTGGTTTAGATCAAGGTTTAGGCCTAGGCTTAGTTTTATGTTGCGATTTTGTCTAGGTTCCATTTAAGGTTAGGTTTAGGTAAGGTACATTTTTAAATTAAGGTTAGGCTAAGGTTAGGTTTGGCTCTAGAACAAGGTTAGGTTTAACTTTAGGTTTTCTTTAAAATTTAGATTTAGGTTGAGGGTAAGATTGATAATAGATTTAGGTATGATTAGGTTTGGCTAGTAGCTATAGTCAAGTTTTAAATAAGTTTCTCTGTAAATCCACGTTATATCCTCTGAGGTTATGGTGCCATGACTGTGTGCACGTGTGTGCGTATATGAGTGGGTGTGTGTGTGTACCCGCGCATGCAGCTAATTGTTCTCTCTGTAATTTGCCGGTTTCTGAGTCTCCTCTCCCGAAGCATCCAGGGCACTAACAAGCTATAAGCTGTTTACAAGAATATCACTGCTGCCCTCAAACCTCAGCCATGTTATGATTTATGGAAAACTGTGGCCTCACCAGAGATTTAGGCAATTACCAAAGTCTAGTTTCACGAGGATTTATGTCTTGGTGAGAGACTCTGGAGCCTTTTAAGTTGTGTAAACCGGAAAGCTGTGCCTCTGACAATCGTAATATTTGTCCGTTCTGCATTCTTAGAGGAGGTTGGTTAGGGTCTCTCTTCTTTCCCAGACTCAGTTTATTTCTCTCTTGTGAAGTTACTCTCAAACATGTGTATTTGAAAAGAAAACTGTTTCTCATTTGCGGGAAGAGTCTTGTTCCACTTTACTTCACATTTTTCAGACGAATAAGCAGTCTAAAGTGGCTTTGAGTGACCAGGTAGAAAAGGAGGAATTTACAGTTGGAAATCCTGTGCAATCAAAGGAACATTTCAGAGTACAGTGGTTTTAAAAAGCAAACCGTTTATCTGATGCGAGGAATCTTGATGGTCCTAAAAGCTGCCAACAAGATGCAACTTGTTTTAAAGGATGTCAACACTTAAAAATGCAGCCAGACGACGTCAGCGAGCTGCACGCACACTTATATTTTACCAGCCGAGCCCCTCTATGATGTTTTATGAGGGAGGAAGCAAAGGGAGAGGTGAAGTCAAAGATCTCACTTCTACACATGTGCATAAAGCGTCCTCTGCATGGAGGAGAGCTGATTGTACCTGACACCAGAATTACATTTGGGCCAATCAAGCAGCCAGCACCACGGCCAAAAGCTGAGGTCAGAGCGGAGCTGCCTTCAGGTGCCGCACCACTAATGGTTCCCAGCTGCTGTCTCCCAACCATTTCTCACTGCTGAAACCTATTTTGAAAAGTCCCAATTTTCTTATCATTATCGTTTTGCACATGAAGCTTTAAATGACTCACGTCTCACTCTGGAGCTGTCATGTCATGGAAACCGCTTCACCTCATACGCCTTGGGCAGTTAAAACAAAGTTCCAAGAAAGTATCTCGGGCTATAATTGAAGGAGTATCCTGAGTTGCTGCTGGTTTCACCCCATCAATCCTAAATGTTTTGATCATTGCAACTACTCCTCCGGTAACCTCTATTGTATTTTGGTAGTGGCAGAGGTATCAGAAAGTGATATAAACAAAAATGTATCAAAAAGATCATAAAATTAACAGTAAATAAAACCCAATGTAGCTTGGCCAAATATTGTCATTATCAATTATTTTAATGTCTTTAGTTTTCCACAGTTTGTCTATACAATGTGTGAAATAAATAAATGAATAAATAAATAACCCAACCAGTTGTTGATAGCTAATATTAACATTAAATCATACCAAATAGTATTAGTATAAGTTGATTATATTTTCTATTATAGGTTTAGAATAAATGCAGTGTTCCTCGTCTGTATCTCTTCTCTCTCCCCCTGTTCACCCTGACCGGTCGAGGCAGACGGCCGCCCACACAGATTCTGGTTCTGCTCGAAGTTTCTGTCCTTTCTCTCCCCACAGTTACTAAGTGTTTGCCGATTGTTGGAACTGTTGTGTTCCTCTATAATATTGTATGGTCTTGATCTCATTATGTAAAATGATGATTGTGCATGTTGTGATTTGGCGCTAAAAAAATGAAATTGAACTGAATTGATTAAAAGGTACAATATTTATCTCTGAACTACAGTAAAACATTTAAGTATGGCTCTCAGTAGAGTTTAGAGCTCAGACAAGGCCCAACAGTCTCCTTACGAAACTACATTTAAATTCACTATCTGGACTTTATTTGGATCTGCACCATATTGCACACGCTCATAAATATTAGTCCCCTAAAGACGTTCGATTATTTCCATCAAGATCCATGAATTTTTCTCTGACAAATGAATGAAATGTGGGAAAATGTTCAAGAAAGTGAAAAAAATGCCTGAAGGGGGAAACTTTATCCAGATCCTCACCAAACTGTAATGGCTGGGTAGTACCCCATCCTTTCACAATATTTAGTTTTCAGCAGTTTTTGTTTAACCCTCCTAATAACAAACAAACAAAGGCAGACAAAGGATATAATCTCCTTGGTGGATGTAAATAGCATACACTACAAATGTGAGAGTACAGTATAGGTATCTTAAGCTTGTACTTAAGTACAGCATTTGAGTAACTGTACTTACTTACCTCCTATACTGCCTTTAAGAAACATACAGGTTATAATCCCACTAACAATGCAGCTCTATGTTCAAAACCTTGCTCCTAGAGACAGTATCTCACCAGCTATCAGTTGGAGGATTAGTATGAAGTTTTGTACAAACATCCACGGTCACCAATGACCTCAGGGGGTCAAAGTTTTCATTTACACAACAAAACGTTTATTTGAGAGATCGACATCATATTTTGTGCAGGCCCCTGCAGCGTGTTTGTAGATTCCTGTTCAGTCTGTGGGGAGATATGGAGAGTCGACAGCCTGCACAGACTCAAGAAATTTCATTGTACGGGGAAATCAAGTTATGGATGTAATTGGAAATGTGTCTGAACTCTGTTCACTTTGTGGTTGGGTCTGGTGAGACTGGACAGATCCCCTTGGGAACATGTGTGGGCTGGACTTCCTGAGGACGAAACTATGCATGTCAAAAATTCACCGTCATTGTGAGGCTCTTTTCTTCCCGTCTCACGCCCATGTGGAGGCAGAGCTGATCGGCCTCACAGGTGCAGAGAGAGACTTGCTGTGGTATTCGGTGTTTGTTGAAAAGGGATCAACAAGCGAGAACAGGCTCTCGGCAAAGCGGCTCTGACAGACAGGCATGGAAATTAACTGCCATTCCACAAACAGCTGTCATACACATCGCTCTGCCGCACCATCTTCACCACACTGACCAGCACCAGCAGCTCCCACAGCACTCATGACTGGTGACTCGCTCATATGGCAAAGGAGCGAGTAGGTACATGACTGCACCTGCCTGTTGGTGCTCTCAAACACACACATCACACTTACACACACACAGACCCATGCAAGCATGCACACACACTCTGCATTCACACACAGTATGGATGTAACAGCTGCAGGGAGGCTGTCTAAACACTGCAATGCAGCAGCCTCTTGTGACAGCGCCACAAGTGAAAGTGAACGTGTGTGCGTTTATAGCACGTTACCATCTGGAGGGTCATTTTAGGTGTGTTTATGGTGGCGAGAGGTTAAACGACCCTGAGGTTATTTAAACCTTTCTGGTGAAGGCAGCAGTTGCATGGCACCACCTCTAGTTGCTCTGTGAACTCCTATGCTGGCATTTTACATCTGCCCACACACATACATGCCTCACCTTGCAATATCACCTGATCTGCAGCCGCAAAGTTTTCTCTCTCTCTCTTTTTCTTTTTTGTATTGTACAGTTCTGTAAGTATGCCTGGTACACCTGGGTGTGTCAGCCTGCGAGGATTCCTGTGTGTCGGTACTTTCCAAATATTTTGTGTTGGTATTCTTCACATTTTTTAAAACCATTTTCATGACAGAAATGAGACTGAAAAACACGACAAGTATTTTGTGTTTACCGCAAGAATTTTGAGCTCGCAATGTGGAAACAGAAACAGAGCTTACACAATGAGACAAAACATCTCTGCAGTGGAACCGGGGATACTCTTACAACCACCACCACAACTGTTGCCGTGTTTCTACTGCTGCTGCTGTGCTGGTACCACCACCGATCAAAGCTGGACAGGGATCAGCCTCTTAGAATTAATCCCTTGTAGACCTGACCAGTTCTTCAACAAACATATAATCCAACAAATGCATTTATTCCAATCACCAGTGGTGAGAAGTACCTCAAGCATTTTCGATGTTTAAACTTTGCTTTAAAGGAAGTAAAGCCTCTCTCACCCCCAGATGGCTGAGGTGTGGGGCTATTGTTGTACCCCCCACTTCCCCATTTCCCTGTCACCTGCTACATCCTTTTCCTTTTTTTTTAAAGTCACCTCTGTTTTTTGGCTGAATCTCAAACGTGCCGGATGCATAAATTAGGCCCCATTCAGACCTTGTATTAACATCCGAAGGCCACTGTGAAGGCCCAGTGATGTTGTTTTTGCCCAGTCTGAGTTTACAGATGTGTCATAGATATTTCACACGGTGTAAAGAATGTGGACACATACCTCCCCGACCAACTCCAAATGTCATCTGAGTAATCACATTTGAATGTATTCATACTTGAGACCACTAGTGATTGGATCCCTCAGTGCCAATGTTAATGCCAGGTCTAAATGGGATCTTAGTTGTTCGAGAAACTCCCATTGAAAATACTAATTTGTCAATGTATATAACAGACTAAAATTAATCTCAGCAAACCAGTGTTTCCAAAACCTGCTTTATTTGCATGTGAGACACACACACACACACACACACACAAACACACAAACACACACACATACACACACACACAAACACACACACACACACACAGCTGTCCCAACACTTTCATTGGCATATAACAGCCCTCCATTACTCAGAGTCAGAGTTGGACGTGCCAGACATGCCTACCTCAGCAAACCACAAACCGCTGAGGGGAGGTGGGCTCCACACAACCGGACAGGTGCTGCTGCAGAGGTGACATCAGGGCCTATTGTGGGCGGGTGCTGCTCCTAAAGTTCTCACGTATCCCAGGCCCTAGCAGCGATGACGGCTACAACCGTGAGATAATGAAGATATCACAATGAAGAGAGCGTGACGGACAATGCGAGTGCCAGCACGACATCAGACTTAAAGGTTTTAGCAGCAGTGGAGACAAGCTGCAGCCATGACGGAGATTCATGAGCGAGACCGGTTCACAAACAAAAGGAAGTGATGAATGAATCATCGTCGACAAGTCAACCGAGGACTGGGCTGATTTTAAAATAACTCACGACTGACCAACTGTTTAAATAATCAAAACCCATGCAGAATGAGACTTTTCGCTGACGAGGTAAAGTACCTGTGGGTATAGAGGGTTTGCGCGTGGATATTTTTGGTGAGCTCAGCAAATATTGTGAACATAAATAAGCAGCGGAATATGTCAGAATCTTGGCATAATCGTCAGTCCTGTTTGCCTCCAACCTGAGTCTGCAGCTCGGGCATCCGACCAAGTGGGATCAGTGCAGAATGGAAGCTGGAGTCTGTGGTGTCAATCACCTGCAGCTAATTGCTACTGGCGGCTTGAGCGGCGGGAGGAGGGGAACGGAAACTCTGAGTGTTTATCTTACTGTTGCTCTTTAAACTTACCAACCGCCGATTTCACCTCTGAGGTGCCGTTATTAGCAAGCTTCCTCACAGATGGACCTATTATACTCAGCTAGACCAGGAAAAGCAGTTTTTTAGAGTTTTATATGAACTATTGGAGGTTCAGCTGAGAGTACACTCTCGCACACTGGGGTTTGCGGGGCTTGCTGCGAGCTATGGAGCAAGATTGGTGCACAAGGTCTAGGATCTCAAATTACCAGTTGATTTACAATCCAACTTGTGGTTGTGAGCTTTGGGTCGTGACCGATAGAGAGAATGATACCGTGGTTACGAGTGGCCAACATTAGTTTTCTTTACAGGGTGTCTGTAGGGTGAGGACCTCAAACATATGGCGGGGGGGGTTGCATGCTGCTCCTTCATATTAAACAATGCCATTTGAAGTGGTTTGGGTATTGGCCTCTCTCTGGGGGTATCCCAGACACGTCGCTCTGGGAGGAAACTAAAACCAGAACATGCTGGTGTGATAAACCACCTGATGGGATCGCCGATTCAACATAAATTCAAGGCTTTCCCCCTGCATGTATTCTTCAATTTTTTTGTATATTATGATTCCTTTGCACACCATAACAAAATATAACTAAAGGTAAAATAAACACTGCCATGCTCATACTTGTGTATTCTTGTTTAAGCTTTCCTTTCTTCTTGGCTCTCTTTCATATTTTGGCCGCTGTTTCTGTTTGGTGCTGATGAGAAAATGTAAGCATGTTAAAATTATGAAGAAAAATTGAGATGATAGTAAATATAAAACTTATTAAAACTAATCAAACATAGTGAAGGTTAGGTACAGCTTGATGGCAGTGGTTAGCTCTATCACAGCAAGAAGGTTCTCAGCTTAGTTGTGATCTTTCTGTGAGGAGTCGGCATGTTCTCCACGTGTTTCCTCTGGGTTCTCCTGCTACACTGTGTTCACGCCAAACACCAAGCTAATTATTGTGATGTTACACGCGAGTAGGGCCTTGCTACTTAAACGCAAAAATCACTTACTGTGGTGAAGCAAATCCACGGCGTGGCTTCACGTGGACTTTGAAGAAGTTTGACCCATTATATTCACTTTGCAATTCATCTTAAATGGTGATCTGCTAAATTTCACATTTAATACTTTACATTTTGCTCAGAATTTGGCCTCTGACTGTGACAAACAGGGCAGAACGGATGACCCAGACTCAAAAACATGGAGGCATTCATGGATAACCATAAAACGCTAATTTCCCCCCTTATCCAACCCTCCTGTTCCATTTCCTCCCTCTCTCCAGCTCATCTGATATCAGTGAGCCCAGTGGGGTCATCTGGAACTGAATCAACAGGTGGTTCTGAATAGAATCTGAGGAGCCTTAGGGGGGGGATGTCAGTCAGTCGCTCCTCAGCCCTTCAGGAATCCACCACAACTCTATTCTGAGCTGTGACTCTTCTCGCTCTTCCCTCTGCGCTTCCTTACACATCTACAATGGCCTTTCCGCTGGCAGTCACACGATATGGATGGAGGAGATGAAGAATGTGCCTTAAGGAGTAGGTCATTCTACTTGGGTTAACAAATGGGAACATCTGTCACTCTGGTTTGACTCATGTACCCAATATATAGAAAAAATATTGATAATATCAATTGTTGGATATCACAAATACTTATTTAAACCTCAAAAGTTTCAGCGATAATACATAATGGAAACGTTTTAGGATAACTTCAAAAATGCAAAGATCTTTGGATGGTCAGGTCAAAGTCTGTAATCACTGCTGCTCAAATTCAACACAACATGGCAGTTTTCCAGATTAACAGCCAAAAGCTCCATTATCAACTTCTAAAACTCTGGGCTATCTTAGTTGTTATGAGTACTCTCTGCTAACATTTATTTGAGCGAGAATGTGGTAAATTGCCTACAATAAAGTCTCCGGGTAAGTTACGCTCTATGTGTTTCCTTCTGTCAGATAAACCATTAATCATTACATTCAATAAGTAGGTCGTCTGTACAGCAGTGGGTTAAAAAAAGAAAGAAGAAACTCAAGCTTGTTGTTTTCAGGTCAGGGACATTATAGTTACCCTTTGACGGACTGACCATGTCTGTATGTCTGTATGTATGGTTGGATGGATTATACAGTTCTTTTCATTTGCACGCTGCAAGTTTTAAGTCTCAACCGTCCCAACCTGCAGCTGAAGTTTGGGCTTGTACCATCCTGAGGATTTAGCTCATTCTATTACAAGTCAGTATTGCATTAACATTTGACTCACACTAACACACCACACTTACACTTGAAACTTGTAAAAATAGTCATGTTTAATGACGCCTGACTCGACAAATCACATTCAGAAGACCGCTGTAGATAAATCCTGTCGAGGCCTATGGCCAACAAAAATAATCACAAGACCATATTTCCAGTAAAGTGGAACTCAAACCAATATGCACATTGAGTTTAGTATGCTTGCCATGAGCAGTAGGCTACTTTGAAAACAGTCAAATATGACTCTGGAGAGGTTAAAAGGGGAGTGATGTGAGCTTAGTGTTTTTCTGGAGGTTGATCTATACACACTGTGGACTAAAAGTTAGGATATGGTTGGCTCTGTCAGCTACATTATGATGAAACCTCTTGTAACCTCACAGCCTCTTGCATGTTTCTAAATCAATGGAAACTAGTGCATGTTTCTAATCCTGCCTGTGTTAATGCTCTTGAGCTATTTCAGAATTATTCCTTGTCATTAGCGAGTCCTCCTTAAACAGTTCTACAATAAACCGTCACTTTTTTATTGTCTGTGAGCTGGACGATGTATGCAGAGCTTTTTATAAATAGTCTATGGTGCAGAGTGAAGTTAGAAACTTTGTGTTCATCCAACCTGGTTTATCTGCTGTGAAGATTTCATTTTCATCGAATAGAATTGAACTTGGTTTATTATTTGTTTGATTTAATAAACTGCGGTTGTTTTCTACATTGAATCTTAGCTATTTCTGAGGTCTGTTAAACAATCTACAAAATGTTCAGACCCTAGTTCACAACATTTCAAAATAAAAGGGTTAAGCATTACAACAACAAAAACGACCACTGTGCTTTTACATGCTTAAGAGGAGCTGATTGTGTGAATGTTCATGACGTGACAGTTGGCGGCACATGTGAAATCCGTCCAATATTGTGAAATTAAAATAATCAGATCATCAAAGATCTGACAGGGCAAATATTATTTGCCACAGGCTGCCAGTAGCCGAACAGTTTGCGAGATATGTGTTCCACATACAGACCGCAGATGTTTGTGGAATAAGTAGGTAGAATCAGTGCTAAATCCCTGGAGTCCTTCTTTAACCTGATTGTTAGAGTAACATGAGCAACTTATTGAGAACGTGTATCCTACAATTTGACGAGTGCTTGTAAAAGAAAATATACAATAACATTAAAAAATCATCTTTTGAATTTGGAAACTGGGCAAAACAACTGAGTTTTAATTTAATGTAAACCGCTCAGTAATCAAAGTGTCAGAAGAGTTGACCATGAAAAGGACTGACCGGCTAAACTTTGAACGTGTGGGAGATTGATTTCAGCATCAGCTGTCACTGAGTGTTTCCCTTCAACATCAGCCTCTCTCATTGTTTGAAATACAAATGACCACACTGAAGCCAACCACACAGGGATGATTTACATAACAACTCAACACGTAGGTCACACATGCCCTCAGGCTTCGAGGCCTCTCACCTCAACACACACACACCAGTGCCACATTACCACCAACATTTGCTCATTACCACATACACGTCCGCATGCATAACATACACAGCTCACGCATGTCCCCCTGTCTGTTGATTGGTGAAAGTCCAGCCGCCATGTGTGCAGCTTCTAGAGTGACTGATGAAAACTTTCAAACACTGTGTGGTTTCAGGCTATTGAAGGCTGCATAAATGTGAATTCATCGTGTTTGAGATTCATTCCTTTCCAACAATTTATTCACACAAATAGCCGGTTGTTCCTTGATCCTGCTTCTTAATTCACCATCACCCTCATCAGGTGGCAGTAGATCTGACAAGACACATGGAACTACTTTTTCAAGACTGAACATAGCTGGATCAATGGGATCATGTGTTGTTTTGTTGGTAGATGTGTAAGTGAGTGTGTGTGTGTGTGTGTGTGTGTGTGTGTGTGTGTGTGTGTGTGTGTGTGTGTGTGTGTGTGTGAGGGGCGGGTTATGTGCAGGAGATGGAAGCTAATCAGACTAACAGATGAGCCTGTATCCTGTTCTCACACATGCTGGTCTGCATGGGCCACACTTGCTGCACTTTGTATTTGTGTGTGTGCATGTGTGTGTGTGTGTGTGTGTGTGTGTGTGTGGCTATTGAAACAATGGTACTGTTATTTGCCCATCTGCCATTGCTGCTGTAGTTGCCTTACACCTGTGCTTGGCAGACCTCCCAGCACCCATCCCCAACACACACAAACACACACACGCACACATAACCCCAATATATCCACCACCACGCCAAACCCTCAACTCTCAACCGCACGCACACACACACCCCAATCCACTTTAGTTCTCAGTTTACATCCTGCATTAGCTTTTAGTGCTGCACTACAAAGAACAATGCATATTCAACAGGCTCACCAGCTCAGATAATGCACATGTGGCCCCTCAGGCACATCTTATCATTTCATATCAACACAGTAGAGGCACGATTTCAAAGCTTTCTTCTTTTCCCTGCTCCACCTGTCTTCTCCTAACTCCACTCATTGAAGTACCTTGACCCATCCGACTCCTGCTCGTAACTGAGAGCCAGCAGTGGAGTTAGAGTTGTGCTTTATTCATTTGCAAGTTGCTGAGGGTTGCACATGAGGCTCTGTGCAGATGTCCATGTATCCTCCGATGTGTTGTGTCAGTGCTGCTCTGCGCGTCCACTACGCGCCAAGGTTCAATTGTGGCATATTGTAGCATTAACATGCACTGAACCCCCCCCATATTCTCGTAGGGGGAGAATGCAAATCAGATACTCAGAGGCCCCGTACTCAGCTCGTATTAACAACCATCCTGAGAGATCCCATCTTAAGTGGCCAGCGTTAAGTATGTGTGATCACAACTGGCATTAAGATTCATCCTGGATTGTCTCCTTGTGATCAGTTCTCACTTCCCGCTCTACATGCTAATTAACACGTACGTGATTTGTGCTAATCGTGACCAAACTACACTGAGTTTACAGACGTGTATGATGTTACTGTGTGTGTGTGTGTGTGTGTGTGTGTGTGTCGGCGTGAGACAGGTCAGAGAGAGACTCTGAATGAATCACATGCGACTGTGAAGAAAGATTTTACCACTTTAATGAAAGTATTGATCATTATGTGGTGATCAGTGTTGATATAGTGGGGGTGATTACAAACAAATCAACGAGTTGAGAAAAAAAGAAAGTTAGAATCGTAGTGAAACTGCAGCGTCTCAGATGAGTAGGAGGTTCTTCATATGTAGCAACGGACAGATTTGTGTTCACACTGCTAAAAAAGCAAGTGGACACATGTGGCCCAAACCAGCTCTGAATGTGGTCTAGTGTGATTGGATGGCTATCCGATCTGAGTGTGTTCACACCTGTTCTTTGAGCTGTCCACTTGTGATGGGATCACAAAAACGACATGTTAATCCCAGGTGTCGGCCCCATACACATAGAGACTTTGGATAATGTCAATGTGATAATACAGCAGGAGCTTCAGAGCATTCACAAACAGCAAGTGGACATTTCTAACATGCAACAGACATAAAACGGGGATAAAAAAGAAGTGCCATAAACGAGGACGCAAAAAATATATGTTAATCTGGAAAGATGAGATTCTGGAGCATTTGTTGAGGAGGACTGACGCCAGTCAATAAGCTGTAAACTGAAACACATGATCTCAGCAACAGAATTTATACATTACGTACTTTCTCCTGCATGCTACACCACCCTGCAGCATGAGCGAAGAATCTCCTGCTGCATTTTTCATATGAGAAAAGGGAACTCCGGAGCAAGTCCAGACCCAATTGTGCAGACATTCTCTGGAGCTGAAAACCGCTTATAAGAACAAGTATGCATTTGTATACTATGTATAGTATATACACTTTTATATCGAGGCCTGAGCTGTGAGAGGGTAAAGGGCACTTTACGCTGGTGTTATACTTTCCACGTCCACTTTGGTCTCAGTGGGGCAAAATTACATCATCAGAGTGTGCATGCATGGCTCTTTATAGAGGGAAATGTACCAATTTTATGGACACCAACTGCACATTACACCCCAAAGCAATCCAAATGCTCTGGAAAGTTGTATAAAAAGGAGCAATACGTGTCCGTGGTGTCCACAATGTGCACGTTCACAGGGGAGTATATAATTGAAGCTTTGGGGTGGCTGTGGAGGCGAGAGTGGGCGGGAGAGTGGTTGGATTTTAGGGGTTCAAAAGCTCACACTGAGCCCAAGCGTCTTCTGCGGTTTGCCTTTGTGAAACTGGAGCCCTCAGAAGGCATGGGGGGGGGGGGTTATGGGAGGATGGGCTCATGAGGGGGGAGGTCTGGGACACGGCCTCGACCAGCAGAGGCCCACCTCTTTTCCCGCGGTGTCAGCGCCACAGGTGTGTCAACAACAATGCATGTGGTCGTTTGAGCGAGCGAGAGCCACGTCCAATCAATGACACACTGTATTGTAATCATCTATTGTGGAGACAAGGCCGGTTCTCAAAGGTAAACACCACTAGGAACCAGGTTCAGCCCTCTGCCTAGAGCACTGAATTCAGTGGAATACAGGACCGAGGGGTGGAGTGGGAAGCAACATGTAAAGCACTGCGCCCCCCTAGCGTCTCCATTGCAGTTGCTCAACATTTAACCGTAGTAACACTGGGCAACACACAATGAAAGTAAGTCTGATAAAGCCGGACAGAGAATTCCACTCAGCACCAGTTGCTAGGTGAAGGAGTTTTTTAATTCCCCATATTCCCAGTGAACTCCCTTCTCTTGCTCCCACATGCCCTCCTGAGACTGAATAACTAGATTAAACATTTTTTGTCCATGACTCGACCATCGTCTATCTGCACGGTTGGCAGGGTGCAACATATTTGGGATATTTCCCATAAATTATGAAGGCCTATCAGTGCGCCAGCTGTACTCTTGAATTCTGGTATTCAGAGTAGCTATTATGTTGATATGAATACATCTCTTTCCGCTTGTCACAATGCCTCCACCCCTGTATGTGGGGATGCTCAGAACAAAGAGGTGTCAAATAAAGCGCCTCACGCTCCATTTTTTTCCCACCTCGGGCCCATTCAGTTTGGCAAACTATTCAAAATCAATATCCCCATGCAAATAATGTTTGTGCCCTGCAGGCAGCTTCATGGCCAGGTAGGAAAAACTGGAACCACCGGTGCCTTTAAGCAAATTTTCTATACTGTCGCTATTGTTTCTTTGCTGGATGTTGTGTGAGCAGAGTAAAGTTAGAAAACTTGGTGTTTATCCAACCTGGTTATCAATAAGACAATTTTAAATTTCAGCAAGAGTCAATGTTTTTCACAACATGAAACTGAATTTGCTTTATTACTGTTCACGTGTGTTTTTTAAATAAGTGTGAATGATTGTTTTACACACTTCAAGTTGACTAGTTCAGAGGTCTGTTAAGCAATTAACACAATCTGCAGACTCAGAGTGACAATATTTCAAAATAAAAGTTCTGTAGCGTAGCTTTACTTAAAACATTTCAGCAACAAAACAATTACTTTTACTTTGAAGAAAATTTGCAAAAGGAGAGATTCTTTGAATGTTGTTCCCATTTTGGAGATCAGCACCCGCAGCAGTCATAAATGCTGCTCACCTGTTTATTCAAATGTTATCTATAGAGTCCCGGTCACATATGAGCGATTGTTTCAGAGGCGAAACTTCACAATCATTTGCGATCAGAACATTCACTTCCTGCCGTGAAGGCAAATCGCAGTGTGGCTTCGTGTGAACTTTGGTGAACTTTGACCTGCTATATTCACTTCTCTGTGTCACTCTGCCGTCCAATGCAGATGAGGCCTACATTTAATGAGTTTTGTCACTGGCAATTACTTTTGTCCATCACAGATATTTATTTTGAATGTTTTATTAAATGTATGACATTGTCTGTCTAATGTATGGACTTAAACAGTAGATTATTTCTCATAGGTGCAACCAGTGTTTGAAAATGTCCTTTTGGTGTCTCAAAGATCTACTTACCTCTTTATTTATCAATTCAATCAATTACCATATTATTCCACCTCCTTAATGCACAAGTGTAGGGTAGTGGCTCAAACTAAAAATAATCAGTTTGGTGGGCAACAAAGTGCAACAGTTCCTATGGTTTGTTTTAGATAACATATATATTAGTTATACCTATCAACCCAATTATGGACTAATAAAACGAAGAAATGTGGAATGGCAATGAATTGCATGAATCAGTCTTTACCTGGAGTCTCGAGCTTTTCGATTTGTTGATATGCGCGCAACACACATGTGCCTTAAAAGCCGAATTTCCGACGGTCTCTGAAGGCTGCAAAAGTTTCTCATGCGCCACCACCCCCACTCCTCCACCCACGATCCTGACACACACACACAAACACACGCGCACAAACACACACAGAGACACGCACACACACATTCCAGCAGGCGGGGTCCGTGACGTGCAGCTCGTTTGTGAATGAGCAGCAGCGCAGCGCTCGGCTCAGAGCAGTCCCAGTCAAGCCCAGGAGCAGAGTGTGTGTGTGTGTGAGAGAGAGAGAGAGAGAGGGAGACACAGGAAAAGTTTCCCAAATGGATTTCTTTCGAGGAGTCAGACCTTTATTATTTTCTTATGTACTCATTAACGGTATACTTATCACATTGCAGTCTAAAGAGGGTGAGTACGCTTTGTTCATTTTTAAAGAAAGTTCTCTAACTTCACCCTGAAGGGCTGTGAGCACGCGTGCCATGCGGAGTAAACTGCTGAAGGAACTCTCTCCAACCAGGAAACCTTGTCTCCTACTCTTGTGACAGTCACATTGCGTCTCAAAGTCTTGTTCCACGACAACACAGTTCGCGTCTACGAGTGTTTCTATAGTTGTCCTTCATTTACCTTTTTGTAAATTGACGTTCTATTGATTTGAGAGTGTCGTCTACATGTGCGCTCCTCTGAGCTTTCCAGCACCAGCAGGTGAATTGTTCTGGAGAAGGTTTGTTGAAAGTTGTGGGTCAGATTGTGTCTTTGGAAGAGCTTTGGATATACGGTGTTCAAATTTATTTTTACATTATTTAACACCCATATACCTACTTACCCTAAACAAAATGTAACCTAATTAAAGTATAGCCGGGTATAAGTAATGCATATGTATAAGTAAGGAAATGATTATGCTGATAAATATATAAGTTGAACTGTAAGTCATGAGGCTGCATTTGCCAAATAAAGCTAAAACTGCATGTACGTCTAGAGCGAGGGTTTAGAGTTTCAAATTCTTTTTTCAAACTACAAAACCTGTCCGTGTGAGACAGCCTTGTGAAGTAGTTATTACATATTTTCAGCTTAAGGGTGATTGTGCAATTCACTGTAAATAGTACATGTCTTTATCTGTACAATGAACTATAAATAAATAAACATATTTATTGTTGAAATAAACATCCCTAGATTTGGATGATCTTTGTCCATGAGATTAAATGTTTATCCTCAAGTACTGACGCTGTCTTCATGTCCCCACAGAGGTTCTATTGGATATGAGGGCAACAGAAGGTGAACTGGGCTGGCTGACATGGCCCTTAGGTCAGGGAGACAAACCCGGGGTGAGTATTGCTTCATCGCCTCCTCCTCCCAGTCCCACTTCTCACTTGGAATTTGCCTTAGGATAAATGTGCTTGAAGAAAATGTGCAGGGAAAAATCCGGCTGAGCAGAAAGCCTCCAGGAAAATATTGACTGAGTGACTTGTGCGATCGGCTTGTCAGTGGACCTTGTGTGTGTGTGTGTACATGTCAGGTTTCTATCAAATCTGTCAATTAGAGCCTAATGGTTGCTTGGGTCTGGATGAGAGAGGGAGTTGTTGGATCCTATTAGGAGTTGCCTGCAGAGCATGTCTGGACTGCACCAAACCTTAGGCAGACAGAATAGCTGCTAGCGCTGAACTGGAAATACTTGTGGCTTCTTGTGGTTTCAAGGCTTCAACTCTAGAATTGTATGTTGGAGGGCAATTAACTTTTAAAGTTTGCAGCATGTGGTACCTCTTTTCAGAGGGGGAGGGGATTCAGACGGCGTTAATCAGCCAGAGCTACCTTTTCCTTAAACCATGGTAAAACCTCTATGTTCAGAGAGGTGATTTGATAATAATACAACCAAACACTGTGGCTACCTGTCAGTACACAGGAGGCTTGTGTGTCCTCCTCTGTGTTGTTGTTTCAAAGAAACTCATGCAAATTAGCTGTAAATAAACCCCTTTCATATGCTGATGACTCTGAGGCATGTGCAGAGGGGCTGTTTACAGTGGCTCACCCTACTTTTCTCAAAGAGGTTTCTCTGCCTAAATAATCACTTAAAACCCAAGTTTCACTTCGGCATGGTGTGTTGCTGTCAATTTTTTAAAGTTCACTGGAAACATTTTTTACAGTGATGTGTACTCATGTAAACCGCCATAACTTATGAGAATTATTATTTTAAGTTTTAAAGGCCCCTCATAAAAAGTTCACCAGCTGTTTAATAGAGGTGTTGGTCCTGCTGTTGTACATCACGTTTATATGCAGAGCCACACACTCGGCCAACAAAGCACATTTCTTTGATTAAACACAAAGGCTCTGCCACTGCCACAGTTGTTCCTCAAGAGCCAAGGTTATGTTAAAAGACACAGTGGGTTTTTGTTTTCCAAATATGTGTCCTATTATGTAGTCGGCGAGCTTTAACACTTGGGGAAGATGCCAACATCAGCGATGGCATGCGAAAGGAAATAATTTGGAATCTTTGCAACGTCACACATGCTTTCTCACACTCAGTCCAGGCTGTAAATGCTAATAAAATGGAGTTCTCCACGTTGCAGAAATGTGTTATTGCATTGAAGGGAATCTAAAATATTCAGGGGGAGCAATTAAGCAATTTGTGAGGCCATGGGTGTCCCTTCATGCAGACTGTTTTTGTTTCCAGGTTTAGATTACAGTGCTGGACCTCGCATGTGATCTGCTTTGGTCCTTTTTTATTTTTGCCTCCCTTATAGCGCTGGTTCAGTCCCAGCTTTCTTAGGGGCTCCCCAGGGGTCACTGTTCCTACCTCTAAACTTGTTGATTTTCGTGGTTTGTTTCAGTGGGAGGTCGTCCAGAGGACTCTGAACGGCTCCCAGCTCTACACCTACTCCATCTGCAATGTGGGGGAACGTGACCAGGACAATTGGCTGCGCACCACCTTCATCCAGAGGCGTCCATCGGCTTCGCGGGTTTTCGTTGAAATCCAGTTTATTGTACGTGACTGCAACTCGTTTGACGGTGCCTCGCTGACCTGCAAAGAAACCTTCAACCTCTTTACATCTGAGTCGGACGCAGACGTGGGCACTACCTTCCGGAAGGGCCAGTTTAAGAAAGTGGCCACCATTGCTCCCGACGAGATCACTGGCAAAAACGAACTACGAATCAACACGGAGACCAAAGTGGTGGAAAACCTGTCTCGAAAAGGCTTCTACTTGGCTTTTCAAGACATTGGAGCCTGCGTTGCTCTCCTCTCTGTCAGGGTCTACTACAAAACGTGTGCATCCACAGTGAAGAGTCTCGCGTCATTCCCTGAGACCGTGGCAGGAGGTGAAAACCAGGCTCTTAGGGAAGTGAGTGGGGTCTGTGTGGATAACGCAGTCAGCGAGGAGCAGCCTCGCATCTACTGCACCGTGGATGGAGAGTGGGTGGTGCCAGTTGGACAGTGTCAGTGCAGACCAGGCTATGAAGAGGTCAAAGATACGTGTCAAGGTAAGGGCCACATCATGTTATGTTGATTTAAATCCAGGATTAAGTTGTTATGATAATGTAATTTTTTTTTATTGACAATTTGGCTTTGGTCCCCACTTTACCTCAATTCCTTTGTCGTAGGTTGAATGGCAGTTTGTGGATATTTATCATAGCTGTTATCATTGCAATTATCATTGTTCAATGGAATTCTCCCCTTGGCTGACACAGCCCCTCAGTGATGGAAGGAATGTTTAGGCCTACTAGTACATGTCACGGCATCGTCCCTGACCTTGAACCGATACCTATAAAATAAGGAAATGAGCTTTTGAGTTTCGGGTGTGGATCTCAGCTCAGTGGAGAATTTTATCATGCTTGTACTATTAAATGCTAACATTTTGGTTGTACCCTCTTTTAAAAACCTAAATTTAGTTTCTTCTCTGATTAGATTAAAAAAGCAATCTGTTTGCACCAGATATGGAGAAATCTTTATCAATCCTAACTTGAAACCATTTAAGAAGTTGTTCATTGAACAGGAAGTCAAGCTCTAACACTTCACCTGTGACAACACCTAGAACATAACTTACAGCCTGTTGCATCAGGTGATTTCCTGCTCTCTCATTCTCTTATCTCAGATGGATATGGGTGTGCTGCAGCATGTAGCCATCACTCCTTTTGACTTTGTAGTTTGGGCTTAGTTGTATTTTGAGTCGTGCAAAAAAAAGGCTTTCATTGTTGTGGGAAGGGCTGTCAGTGTGATGAAAGAAGTCGGGAGGCTACTGTACTGTGATGGATTAGCATCTTAAATGCTGGTGGGGGGGGGGGGGGGGGGGGGGGGGCTCAGAGGCCCTCTTCATGTGATCGGGTATGCCACTGACATGTCCGTCTTCTGTCCCTCTTCCCTGTCTGTTTTCACAAACATGCTGAGCCTCAGCTATGGGGTGTATTGTGTGTCTCAAGCTGTGTATGTGCACATACAACAGGCTGACATGCAAGGACCTGTTGAGATCTGTTCCATGACAGAACAGCCCAAAGCACTCCTCTTCCTCTCATGCTGCTTTTGTTTGGCACACTCATTTGTACTCGCACACATGCACACATGACCTGAAACACACTTGTACAGGTATGAGCACTCGTGATCACCCCCGGGCACGCTCACCTCGGACTACAGTTGTAAGGCCACATGCTGCCTGCTCATACTGGTTTGGCTCTCCCTTCAACTGGCAACAGGTTGATCAAAGTGATGAAGTTTTCTGTCACTACTTCATTTCTAGCTTCAGGAAAGTGCCAGGTGAGATGATTAGGAAGAAGGCGGAGAAGTAGGAGAGGCAGGAAGGAGCGAGAGAGAAGAGTCACACAAAAGTGGTCGAGAGGTTGTGTTTAGTGGAGCGGTGTGATTTCTTTTCTGAAACAGAGAGAGGTGAGGAATGGAATGTAAAGGTAGGGTGAACAATGAGGAGCTGTGTTTCCCGTGCGAGGCTGGAGGAGCCCACCTCCACCTCCTCTCCCACTTGGTCGGTACATTCCTGATCAGTTTGCCGAGGAGGAGCCTCCCAGCATTACTCCAGTCCTGTGGAATTCCCAGGGGAGGAAGAGCAGCACCACATCAGGCCTCGCATAAAAGTTACTGAACAAAGCCCCCCCCCCCCCCCCCCCTCTCCCCTGGATGACTAGATGAAGTCGAATGTTGGGTCTGAGATGCATGAGGGCAGTTGTGTAGGGAGGAGGACATGAATCATAGGGCTGCAGTGCAGGTTTGAGTTGTACAGCTCAAAAAGGCTTTCGATGGAATCTAATACAGACACAGTTAATCATTCTCCCAACTCTTTTCCGGGGCTACGCGCTGTTGAGGGAGAAACCGCAAAACTTGACTTGTGGTGCTTTTTCTTCTTACTTGGGTTGAGAGTTTCCATGTTCAGCGATGTGATCGCTCAGTTTTATGGCTCCTCGGCCCCACAGGACCTGTTAAAGCAGAAATCTGTGACTTTATCTGGTTCTCGTCTTCGTCTCGTCATCAGCACTCACTGCTCTGGTGCTCTTGGCTCGGAGATCACTCGTCCGTCAAAGTGTGTTTCCAGTCTCTGTTTTTCCTTAAGCTGCCCGTTGAGGTATCTGTAGGTGGCATGAGGCACTCCTCTCTCGGAGGCCAACTGTGCCTCATATACTAACTATAGAGTCCTTCTTTCTGACAAACAGACTCTAAAGATAAAACACATCCCTCCCTGTGCCCTGCAGACCCACCAGAGTGTTTAGAGAAGCAAATGTGAAAGCTTTTATGTGCTTGTTGTAAATCAAATCCGTCTGAAGCAAGGCACAGGCCGGGGCTTTGTTTTTAATGTGAGGACTGCAGTCATCTGTAAACGGAGATTTATTTTTGTTCTCAAAATAAATCAGCATCAACTGTAAAATGACTGAAGTAGAGAAGGTCTGATGAAAACTGCTGTCAAGATTTATGTTTGTTATCATGATCGTCATAATTGTTTTTTTTGTGTGTGTTTTTAAAGCGTTTATTCATCTCTCTTCTTCTCTGCACTCATTTTGATGTGTATTTGCTTTTTTCTCACAATCACTCTCTGATACATTACCAGCTTCTTTTTAGGTTTTGATGAAATTCAAAGACGAAACCCTCTTTCTCTAGAAAGAAGTGTTCAGAAGTTGAACTAAGTAAAAATACTTGCACACCTAAAAATATATTAAGGTTCAGTACGTGACTAGATAAGTTAGTGTTACCAACAAAAATAAAAGATTGCCTTTAATCTCCCTTTTTTCCTCTTTTTAAATCCAGAAAAAAAAACATTGGAACTTTTTTTGCATTTAGGTGGTTGCCTTTTCAATTCTGGCTGTGTTTCCACTTGTGTCTCACTGTTGACACTTAGACCGTTTTCCTCCACTGCCTATCACGCCCTTCCTTACCCATAATCCTCCCTGGCACAATAGAACAGCATACTTGTGTCATCCCCACAAAGGACCACTGGCTGCACCGTCTGGTCCTCGGGATTGTGTGTAACCGTCCAGGTCCACACCTCGTCAGCCACACTAAAGCCTCAACAAATAGGGCTTAATCCCACATTATGGTTTTCGCAAGGCTGTATTTAAAAAGGGAGACACTGTGTGGAATATTTAGACCGCTCAAGGCAGTTTTGGTGCCTCGGAGAAAATGGCGTCTTGGTGGAACAACTGTCCACTGAGTTCCAGTAAAGTTATTATTTCTTTCGCCAAAGAGGTTCCAGTAAACGATTTTCCCGAGTCCCCCCCCCCTTCCCTCTCTGACCGTGTCTCCAAACTCATCCTCAGTTGATGTGTAACAGTTGGTGACTAAGTTACAGCTGTGTGAGTGCGCGCTGTGGTGAGTGATTTGTACGGGTAGTAATTGACTTGGGTGTGTTTGTGCTTTTTAAGCAGAGTAACTACTGGTTCCGCTGGCTTTTTTTTGCCTTTGTGCCGTTCTCTGCATCTCTCTCAACGTCCTCCCCGAAGACTCTTTCTGCTTTGGCCTCAGTTTTCCTCTTGTCTTGTATTTATTTGAGAGTTTCTTATCTCAAGACATTATTCCCATGACCATAAATGCAATGCACTCGGGAGCTTGTTGCGCAAGCAGTACCAAGTACAAACAATCCGTTTTTTCCTCATTTGTTGTGATCTTGTTGTCTATGAAATCACAGAGCGACTGTTATTTTTGGCTGTATTTTTGGCACAGGTCATGGATATGACACCAATAGAGTTTAAACATCCCGTTTCACACGGCCCTGATGGAACTATTTAGACTGTATACAGATTTTGTCTTGCTCTCTCATGAATACCTTTCTCCACTCCTGACTTGTAAATATAAATACAGACAAAATTTGAACAATTCTGCCAATCAGAGGGTTTAGCAGAGAGGGACAGAACAACTGCCCCTTTTTGGATGGTTGTAAATATATACACATTTAATGAAGGTGAAATGTAAGGTTTCTGTTTTGGTTGCTGTATTTTGGGGATTTGGATTGCTGACTGTTCTGTCTGAAATATACATCGTAGAAAAGCCGGGATCAAGTGTTACATGCTGAACAGTCTTTAACTCCGCTCGTACCTGGAACAAGCTGGTTCGTCATAATATCCCCAGACCCTTTAAGACCCAGGACTTGTGCAATTTCAGCTTATCTGATGGGGAGTATATGAAGCAATGTGAACATAGCACCACACCTCAGCATCTCAGGGATTTGATTTAGTTGGCTTAGGGTAGATTTCACATAATGGAATCATCTCACTCCGGTGGGATAATCCCCACACTGAAATTTTCTGCTCGAATTCCCTGGGCTTGTGGCCTCTGTGGCCGGACTCTGAAATGTAAAATAAAGGTGTAGGTCGGACAGCGCTGCTCATTTAGATGAGCGGGTGATTATAACCTCTCCTTTTCTTGATCGGCTCAGGAGAGCCACACTGATTACTTTGAATTTGTGGATCCCTCAGATGTTGTGCCAAGGTAACGTCTGCTAGCAGGCTGAACTTGTGGGAGTTGGTTTAATGGGGGGACGCTGAAGGTGCTTTCAAGTGGTGTCGTGCACCGTCTTGTCGGGTCAAATATTAAGTGAACAGAGCACTGGCAGTTACTGTGAGGGAGATGACAGGACATGTAGCAGAGATTAGAGCCGCAGGCCTCTGGAGCACTTTATTGTGCATTTGAGGGTTTGTGCTGTTGTGGTTTACGAAGTGTTGATCAGTCTGATGGTTTCGAGCCTTTGATGTGTCAGAAATCATAGAAACCAGTCGGTGTCAACTATTATGTAAAACCTGTCTATGTTATCATTGGATCTGCTGCACGTTGAAGCTAATGACAATCTGTTTTTGCTGGATCGGTCATTTTCAGGGTGGAGGCCGACATATTAACTCGAACCCACAGATGAGGATTTTGTTAAATGGTTGTTAGAATGGCGAAAACAAAATATGATGCATATTTAAAGCTGCATTTATTGATACATTCGTTTCCCAGTTTATCTACCACTTGATATGAAAATTGTATATAGCAATTACAGATTATAATCATAAAGTGAACAGGCTAGCAAATGATCACTCGTAGCAAATTTTTGATTCAGAGATTTGTTTAGGGAAGGACCTCAAAGGTTTAGTGTGTAGAATTTAGCGGAAAACAATGATTCTCAGTTTTAGGTGATTATACAGTAACAAAATATAACTGTGAATCCTTCATTAAATGTCTGTCGAAGTATTCCCCTGTTTTCTGTGTTTGTTTGAGTTCAAGTACACTCTCCTGATTTCATTGCTGCCATTAGACACATAACTGAGCCTCAGCCATTCTTGCCTGTTCAGCATGTGTGTTGGTTGTGGTGGGGAAGTTGGGACATATTTCCTCTTGATGACATTCCTGAGCCTGGAGGTTGTGTGTATCTTTGTGTGTGTGTTGTGGTGGTGGTGAACGGGGGGGGGGGGGGGGGGGTCCAGGGCAATGTTAAGCGCATTGTATTGTACTGCTGGTGTGTGAGGTCAGCACTTTCCTTCCACCATGTCAGTCAGTAACACCCCCCCACCAACCCACCCACCCTTCACTGCTAACAGGACGAGCCCGCAGCGGAAACCGGAGGTCACCTAATCCCTCGGTGACTCCCCAACCCGTTGGCTCAGGGCTTTCCATTGTCGCTCGGCAGTCGGCGGCATCGCTCAGCCACATTTTGTTGCCAGCCTGATAAGTCATTCCGTTTATTAGTGCATTTGGTCCCATTTTGTCCCCCTTCCCCTAACCAGGAAGTGGACTGGCATCCAGTGTGTGACCTGTTGGCTCAGAGCGGTGCAGTAAAACCGGTGTTGTGTTTCCCACCTGGCTGTCTGGATTTGACCAACAACACGGAGAAACGTGACCAGATGACCATGGCTGTGGTGCAGCTGAGGAAACTCAGGAAACAGTCTGTGACTTTTATGTAAGCCAGGATTTGTTTCCTCAGGGCCTCTGCTTTATTTCACATTATTTTTGAGCATGCCTCGTGCCTCCTTGAATCCACTCTTCAGTCCCAGTATTCCTCTTCTGTCTGTAGGTTTGGGTGGACAGAGCTAGTGAAAGGGGAAGGGGGGGATTTAGGGAATTTATTACCTTTGTTAACAACCCCAGATGAAAGCCTGAGTGCAATTGTAAAACAGATGTAATGCCCTTACAGCTGCTCCATTGGTCAGCTAATCCTTTTGACTAATGTCCCCCACAACCCCCCCCCCACAAGCGCACACTTTCATCAGCCCCTACACCTTTGCTGCCCACCACTCCACCCCTCCCGTCCTGTCTACCTCAGTGACCCCTGGCTCATGTTTCTGGCTCACCTCCCCCATCAGAGACCCCCTTTGTTCCACAGAACATCCGACTCCCCCAAAATGCTAATGACACGTTGTCACCGTGCATACAAACAAAATGACATGACATATTGCAATTACGGGTCTGAGCACCTCGGGAAAGACAAATGGGGGATGGGGAGGAGAGGTGAAGTAGTTGAGGCTGCAGATGGAGAAAGGACTCGCACTCCTCCAGAATACATTTGTAGAGCTGCCCTGATTAGGATCAAGATATTGTCTGTATTTTGTATGGATTTGTTTTTCCAACATGTTTTTATTGTTCACGGGCCATACTTCTGAATTTAACCTCCTTCCCACCGAGACAGGCCACCGGCTGCTGCTGCAACTCTTTCTTCCTCCTCCTCATCACTGCGAGCATGTGTTTGTTTTACTTGGCCACTGACTCCCTGTAAGCCATGCACAGTTTAACTCACAACTACCCTGAGGCCGACATGACCTTTCTGTCTCTTAGAAGCCCAGCGCCGGACTTGATTGTGTGGGGGGCCCCCTATACCACTTACCTTTCCAGTCCTGAGGCCGATTTCTGTTGTCAAGCCCCCATGTTACCCATTCATCCGTCTATCCGATCGTACATTCATCACTGTCGCCATCTCATCCATCTTAACTCCTGCCGACAAACCAGGGGGGGGGCCCTTGGGCGCCCCCACTCCAGAGCCACTCAGGCTCCCAGAATGTAACAGGCCCCTGCACCCACTCTCAATAAACAAACACAGAGCCACTCAAGGTGCACAGGGGCCTCTCAAATGACAAACAGTTCCTTGCTTTGTAGCAATAGGGAGGGGGAAAGTGGCTGGTCTATGTTTGTCAGATGTCTCGACTTAGAAGAGGCTGAGAGACATTTGTTTATGAGAGGGAGGATTAATCTTAAACAGCCCACCCTCCCAGGTTTAAAGCCCTCGTTCATGTTGGATCAACACGTTTTGGCTTCCTTTTAGGTTATTATTCTGTCACTGGACTCGGGTGGTCTCAGTGCTGGTTCTTCTCTTGGTCACGCTCCCCTGTGTTTCCATGCTTTGATTGGCTGCTTTAGGAAGGAAGGCTGCGTCAGCCTCACGCTTCCTGCTTCCTGTTGTGTCCAGCAACAATTCAACAAGTCCCCCTCCACCTTACCCATGGAACCAGGAAGTTTTCCTTTCACAAGTCTTTGTCGAAGAATCCTCTTGTTAAATACCTCGGCAGAGAGTCATCTGAATTTACAGTCCCTGTGAGTCATGCATTAGAGATATACAGACTCATTCACCTTAACGACACAAAGGCAGGCTGAAAATGAAGCTGCACTGGAGCCGCTCTGCGACAGGCCTCCTGTTGGGTGGTGTGCACTGGAATGCATCTTGATTATAGAGGCAGCTCGCAGAGTAAGGCCATCATCTCCGCAGGCCTGACCACGATGCATTGCAGCCGGCCCTGTAGCGCCAAAAAGAGGCTAGTCCTCCTCTATTCAGTTGCCATGTGGCATCTTGGTTATTCCCATCTGCAATGCTTGTGTGTGTATGTTTTTTCTTTCAGCACTTGAATGGCGTGGTACTCTCCTTGCCTGCTGGTCAGTGTTGAATAGCAATCTTAATGGGTTAGCTGGGAGCCTTTTTAGTGAGGACTGGGAGGAGAGAAAGGAGGCGAGGAAGGAATTTGGGGATTACGAGGAGGAGAGGTCGGGGTATGAATCTGGGTTTGAGGCAGCAGCTGTTACCCCTTCTCAATAGAGGAGTTCACCCTAGCCTGTCTCTTTTCTTCCTCCCGTCTTTTCTTCAGCCCCCAGCAGGATACAGTATTCCTGTCTTTCTTTCTTGAACCTTCTGTCCCCTCACAACACCTCTCCCCTGCCTCGCCCATCCTCGGCCTTGTGCGTGTTAATGAGTAGTTTTTAGTGAAACAGCTGGTTGAGAAAGAGAAAAGATGTTGTGTTGAAGGGGAGGATTGAGTAACATGCGAGCCTATTGGACAAACTTACAAATTCTTCACATGCTGAGTGTGTTTTCTCTCCACCATTGTTGTCATACTCCTCAGTTAATGCACAACTCTTCACAGCAGCTCCGCCACAGCTTAGCCACAATGATGGAAAAAAAGCTGATCGCAGGCGAAGTAAACCTCATGGTCAGTCGAGTAAATCCCCTTGATATGATTTAAATGGAGTGGGAGCCGTGTGCTCTGTGTCTTGTGTGTGTGGTCACTGAAGGCTTCCAGAACCAACTCCACTCAGCTGAAGTGCATTGAAACGCAGCCACAGACCGAGACAGTATCTCTGAGTGAATCTGATATTATCTTCGTCCTTGGCTCCACTTCTTAAATCTCCTCTGTCTCCTCTCCTCAGCTGGAATCTGACATGAAAACTTTGTGTTTGCCTTTGACTTTATGTTCCGTTGCTTCCTCTGGTCACTGGCACGCACTGCCGTCTCTGGCTTTGCAACCTTCATTTCAATAGGCTATTATGTCCTCCTGCCTGGTCTGATTACTCATGCGCCATGGACATCTCCACTTGTATTCTTTCATTCTTTTCTCTTGTTTCTCTTGTTTCTCTATATCTCCCTTGCTCCTAAATGCTGTTCCTCATTGGCATTGACGACATCTTATGATCATCACCTGTCATAAGGTTTTTAAACATGGCAGGCAAATGACTTGGACGGACGAAATGAAAGATGTCTGTAATACCGTATATGTATACTGTATGTGTGTGTGTGTGTGTGTGAGTGTGTGCTGGGCTGGGCTGAATCGACATGGAAGAGGGACATGAACAGGTGACAGGCAGCGGCCCTAATCCTACTTCTGATTTACCCATGTGTCCATGGGTGTGCTTTGCATACATGTATGTGTATTTTGTGCCTACATATGCTCGTGCCTGCATGTGTGCAGTGCACGCATAAGTGTGTGTGTACGTGGATGAATGTGTGATGGTGTGAGGACATGAGCAGCAGCCGTTGGAATGCTCTTGGAGACTTAAAGCAGGGGCCTTCTCATTTTCACTCTCCTTCATGGCGCGCCCTCTCAGAAATTTCACACCGTATTAAGTTCAGATTTCACCACTGCTACACACAGCTGGAATCCTCTACCTGCATTTCTTTATCCTGTGTTTGACGTGTGAAATTAGATGTCATCCTATCTCGGCGATACGGTTTCCACAGTCGGCATGTGGGGGTTTGAAGGAAAAACAATGCAATAGCCTGTTGAGTGCAGACGGAAGCTCGGTATAAAGCTGTTTCTCTTCTAATTCTTGGAGCTTTCTTTGACTAAGGTTGTCTTCATTTCCGATTGTCTCACGACTTTGAAGACCTGATGTGGTGGAATGTGGGACAACTGGTTGTGTTTGTTGAGAGAGAGAGAGAGAGCGAGCCAACAGACAATCGGAAAGCAACAGCAGAGAGGAGTTGTTGGTTGAAAAAGTAAAGAGTAGGAGTGCCAGCGACGCAAGGAGTATGTGTTTTAGTTTTAGGGCTGGGCTCATGTGAGCTGCGATAGACAATGTTTTAAAGAGTAGAGTAAACACTGTGCAGAGCCATGCCTCTGTTTTCTCTCCTATGTCTCTGTGACTCGTCCAGACCTGACCTTTAGCCTTGACATAATAACACATCCACTCATCCTCGTTGTCCTGCTCACAAGGTGAAGAGTTCACACCAGTACCGATCTTTATCACTTGAATGAACTGCCTATGTGGCGCATCATACAGGATGTTGCCTGAAATTCACTGGTGTGCTTGTTCTCCTGCTTATGTCAATGTTTTTTCTTGTCTTTGAAGAGTGTCAGCCTGGCTTCTTCAAAGCCGATGCTCTCAGTGACAAGTGTGAACAGTGTCCTACCAACACCCAGAGGCTCGACTCCGGGGCTTTGTTCTGTCCCTGCAAGGATGGATTCTACAGAGCCCCAACCGATCCCCCTACTGGACCCTGCTCAGGTAACGAGACCCATTGATCTTATATGAGAATATCGTGTTAAGAAAACATTTAGGGTATACACAATTAAACCCACTAACTCATTACTCATTTCCAGTAAAGGAGTTATGTTCTGCCCCCTGCTCGTCCTCACAAATCACTGAAAACTGAGGCGATCTCTAACCTTCTCGCTGTCATGACATATTAGCGGATTCATCCGGATGTCACATTTCCATCACTGCTGATTGGAGCTGATTAAAGCACAGGACCCAGGAGAAAATTCCAACTGAATCCATTCCCATTGCAGACAAATACTAGGTGTTAACGGTGTTAGTGTTATTTTATAACCAGTGAAAAAGGGCTTTGAGCGTCAAATGCTGTCATTGTCACACCTGAATGTCACATTGTAAATACAAAAATTTGGCATTGGAAGTGACCTTTGTTTGACTTGTGTGGGATGAGCAGGGATTAAATATTCTATTATTGTTGCACTTGTATTCCCTGCAAATATTAGTAAACGGTTTAAAGGCTTTAATCTCAGGATTGTGTGACTTCCTTCAAAATTCAAACGATGTTTATTTAGACTTTTTTATGTCGTGGGAAAAAGCAACAACCCTTATTTGTCTTTGTTTGTACTCTTGATATCTTTTTCAATCAGGTCTTCCCTCTGCCCCGCGGGACCTCGTGGCCACCACCACCCAGCTCTCAGCAGGAAAACTCCTCCTCTCTTGGAGTCCACCAGAAGACACCGGAGGACGAACTGACGTCACCTACAGTGTTGAATGCCAGCGCTGCGAGGGTATAGTGTGCCAGGCCTGCGGAGAGAAAATCCGCTATGAGCCCAGCAGCTCGGGCCTGACTGACACCAAGGTTTCAGTGAGCGAGCTGGATGCTCACCTCAACTACACCTTCACCGTGGAGGCACACAGTGGCGTGACGCTGTCCGCCAGTCAGCCACCATCCACCAGTGCCCTGACTACGTTTCTGCACTACACAGGTGAGTGCTGCTGACATGAGGCAGTGGAGTGATTATATCAGAGTTGCAGTACTGACAGATACTCCCTGTTAGGCAGCGGCAGCTTTACTAGTCGAATCGTTGCTGGAGTGAGAACAGAAAGGGCAGATTGCATAATTTCTGCTGTAGCTTTTGACGTCTTCATTTCCCAAAGATACTGAAGCAATCACTACTCTCTGTTTCCAGATCCTCCCAAGTTAACCTCTATGAGACTGGTTGATAGGACCCCCACCAGCTTGTCCCTCTCCTGGGACGTATCACCCCGACCACGGATCCAGCCTCAGCCCATCCGCTACGAACTGACCTATCGCAAGAAGGTACCCCACTCTGCTTCACCCCTCTGCTCTATGTTGAGAGTTGTAGAGTTCATATTATGTTATTAGACATTTCCCACTCTAAAAGTTTAAAGCTAAATTTCCTCTAAGTAATTCACCATGAAAAACAGATCCAGGCAAATGTTTCAAGTTAGAGCTTTGATGTGAAATCTACCTACTAATTCCACAAATGTTTACAAACAACTATCATTATCGGATGTCGTTGGTGCTGATCTATATCATGGCAGCAGGTTTCATAGAATAGTTTCCTCTTTAGCAAGTTGTCTACAAAGTAAAAGCCCATTTGTTTCTTTGCTGTTATAAGAGCTGAATTATAAAACATCCAGCACACCAACAATAGAAAGTGATATTGTAGAACTGTTTGAGGAACACTAATGACACTATTCACATGCTCAAAATTAAATATGTGGCTTCCACGATAACACTCAAACTCTCTGATGTCTCTTCCTCTGTCTCCTAGGGTGACAACCTGGATGTGACTACCTACGTCGTGCACATGCTGGAGAAGAACTCTGTACAGATCAGCGAACTGGCCCCCGGCACAGCGTACCTGTTCAGGGTGCAGGCCCTCAGCAGCGACGGCAGCGCCGGGGCCTCCAGCATCGAGGAACAGTTTGAGACCTCTTCTGAAGGTACAGAGGAAAAACCACTGTAGAAGAAATTCTGCTGTTGTTGTTCAGTGGAGGATTTCTCTGATGTGCGCCTACACTTTGTTTACCTCAGCAGGACACCCTACCCCGAACACAGCAGTGGTTTTGGCTGCAGCAGTTGGAGGAGCGGCCATGTTGTTCATAGTGGTCGTGGTCCTGTTCCTACGCAGACGGTCAGTGCTGCTCTCCCTCTCCTTCTCCCTCTGTCCTGTTAATCAGTTGGCATACACCCTCATTTACCGGCTTCCTCTTTCATTCTTCTGCCTTCCTTTGTGAGGCCGCCAAATGGCCGTTGCACTCTCCTTCTCTCTTCCTTTGGCTACCTTTCTCTTCCCCCTTTATCTGTGTCTGTGTCCCAGCCCTCACAGGGGGAGAATTTGCGTTGAATGAGCGTTGTCATTGCTCAATGATTACATTTTAGTGAGTGTCGGGGCTTTTGAAAGGAAATTGGTCCAGAGTGGTACATTGTCGGTGATAAGAGGCGCTTGGTTCGTTCTGCAGCAGACTTCAGGCACTTTGTGAAGGTGACCCGGGCCTGTACGCAGTCCGTCCACCTCCCTCCCGCCTGCTAGTCTGTCTTTCAGTCAGCTCGGCAAACACAGTCTGTCGTCAGCCTTTATCAAAGGGCCGCTTCTCTGTGAATTGACACAATGCACCAGTGAATGGATTTTAGTACACCTAGAACCACTGTTACAAAGGTTGCTATCGATATCAAAGAGGGCAGATGAGTTGGATATACATGATGTTTGAAAGATGAATATTTATTTGCATGTGGGCTTTATTTCTTTATTCAGGAAAAGAAACTCTCACACCAGACAAGGACCAGAGGACACCTACTTCTCCAGCTCAGGTAGAGAACAGAAAAATGTCCTTTCTCTATTTCACATTACTTCATTTATTTATATTAATCATTGGTTTTAAACAAATCTTCTTTCTTATTCTCGCAGAGCAATTGAAGCCTCTGAAGACCTACGTGGATCCACACACATACGAGGACCCCAACATAGCCGTGCTGAAGTTTGCTACTGAAATCCAACCCAGCCACATAACCAAACAGAAAGTCATTGGAGCTGGTGAGTGACAACCCTGCGGAGACAATCTGCTGAGGGGCTTAACTCCGAGATGTTGATAGATTTTTCCAATCCCCAGGTTCGCTGTTTATATTGAGCCTTTTCCACGGCTCAAGCAGCTGACTGACGGTAGTTAACCTCCAGATTATCATCTATCTGGCTGAGCTCTCGCCCAACAAGTTGAGACATTTTGTTGTGTTGCAACTCTTGGCTGCAGGATCTATGTGTTTTGGCACAGGTTGACAATTACACAAAAGAAAGTGTAGCAGAGACTGTATTTTTGGAAGGATATCAGAGCAGCTTCCTGGGCCCTACACATCTTTCATACATGATACGTTTATTCAAGCGAGACCACCTTTACCCTTTGAACCCGCTGTCTTTTTTCAACATCCACCCCCCCCCTTGATTCCCACGGCCGTGTATCCCCCCATTTCTCCTCATGTGACAGCTGATTCCCATGCTCCCACACCACAGGCCATCCACCAATTACACAACATAGTCCCGGTCTCTCAACACGCAGCCAGAACACACCTCTGCAGGAGTGCCCCGGGCAAAACTTCCTTCTCATCACTCAGCTGGAAACCCAACAAAGAAAATCAAACACACATTCATCTGATATCACATTCCTGATGGTTATTTTCGCCCGCAGGGGAGTTTGGAGAGGTGTACCGTGGTATTCTGAAGGTGCCGGGGAGGAAAGAGGTGGCGGTGGCTATCAAGACCCTGAAGCCAGGCTACACGGAGAAGCAGAGGCAGGACTTTCTGAGCGAGGCCTCCATCATGGGACAGTTTTCCCACCAGAACATTATTCGGTTGGAGGGGGTGGTCACCAAATGTAAGGATTTCTGTGAGTTTCGCCCCTTTTGATACACATTTTTGCAAATTTCTCTCCATTTCTGGCCAGTTGGGGCAAGTATTTAGTTGTTTTTCCTGTGTGTGTGCAGTTAAACATGCCATGATCGTGACTGAATACATGGAGAATGGAGCACTGGACAGGTACCTGAAGGTAAGTCCAACACATACCAATTTGTTGATGGAAATGTCTCTACTGTGACTATTGCCAGGAATTACATCTGGCATTTTATATTGCACTATCATATTTATGTTTCTTTTTCATTTGGTGACAAACTCAAATTAATTTGTGTTTGTTCTCTCCCGTCAGGACCACGATGGCGAGATTCCTTCCTTCCAGCTCGTGGGCATGCTGCGTGGCATTGCTGCAGGCATGAAGTACCTCTCTGACATGAGCTACGTCCACCGGGACCTGGCTGCCCGCAACATCCTCGTCAACAACACCCTGGAGTGTAAAGTGTCAGACTTCGGCCTGTCCCGTGTGCTGGAGGACGACCCTGAGGGGACGTACACCACCAGTGTAAGTAGATATAATCCCTGTTATTAAAAATACCCACCTCAGTCAACCCTTGCAGAAAGGGTATGAGTTAGTTTTTTTCTCTCTGTCTCTAACTTGAAGCATTTTTCTTGACCAGGGAGGCAAGATCCCCATTCGCTGGACTGCTCCAGAGGCAATAGCATACAGGAAGTTCACCTCAGCTAGTGATGTGTGGAGCTTTGGCATCGTCATGTGGGAGGTCATGGCTTTTGGCGAAAGGCCTTACTGGGACATGAGTAACCATGAGGTGAGTTTCCACGTCAACATAGATCTTCTGTCACTGATAGGGTGCTATCAGTGACAGAAGATCTAATCAGTCCCCTGATAAACTACCTGCAGGTCATGAAAGCGATCAACGAGGCCTTTAGGCTGCCGGCGCCTATGGACTGCCCCTCAACCGTTTACCAGCTGATGCTGCAGTGTTGGCTGCAGGATCGCTCCAAGAGGCCACGTTTCGGAGACATTGTCAGCCTGCTGGACAAGTTGCTGCGCAGCCCAGACTCCCTGAAGACTATCGCAGACTTTGACCCACGGTAAGATTTATTTTCATACCAGACTAAGGGCTTGAAATGCATATTTCTCTAGTACTAATGCTACGGTAGCTGCTGCCACTATCAGCATCCTCTTTTTGGAAACAGCCGCGTAACCACAATGTTTTCCAATACAATAATTTCATGTTAAGTCCCACCTCTCTTCAGAACTCTGTGAGTTTCAGTGAGTTTTGCATCTGGCTGGTGATATGAATTCATGAGGAAGGGGAACTTTCTCAATTAAAGAAAGAGCTGTGATGTGGATGATGGCAACATTCTGTTTGCAGCCTGAGCTGTAGACTTTGACTCTCAGTCAGACTTCAGTCACAAAGATGAAAACTTGAAAAATTTGATTGGAGACTAGGTAAAGAATTGACCTAATGAGGGGATTCACTATCATCTTGAAAAAATCCTGGAACAACAATAATAATACAGTGTCAACAGGCCTTGTGTAACTACACCAATTCAATATTTAAACATTGGGCCTTTGCTCTAAAAGGACTGAGCCTGAGCAGCTTTCTATGAATACGCTATTAACAGTAAAAAATGTGTAAACTATAAAAGTCCTTATAAAGGTCAACATATTATTTTTTAATTTTCTTTGAAAGATTTGTGCCTTTGGACTTGCTTGAACTGCGTTTTAGTTTGGACGGGCAGAAACCAGATTTTTAGAAACAATGACGAAGTTATCATTCGAGCAGTATGTGACAATTCCAGTGCCCACACATGTTCGCCAGTGGTCACATGATCTATGTTTTCAGCTGTGTTAGTATGGACGGGGTTAAAACTGAAACAGAGTCAGGACACTTGTGTGGACAGAGATCATTTAAGTTTGAAAACACTGATACAATTGAAAACACAATCGAATGGATGCAGCCTTATTCAACCAATTGAATCGAAATGGATACTTTACCTGGAATTGATTTGTATTGGACTTGTCATTCCAAACGTGCCCCTTGACTTACACTTATTGAGTGACTTAGATTTAATGTATGTGGGCTGACTGCAGATTTGCTCAAACAAACTTAAAACAGACCTTACAGCAGTTTCCCATTTACTCGAACCTACAAACAATGTGGGGCGTGTCAAGGGTCGTTTTTGGGTAAAAAGCGGAATAGCTTTAAGAAGGTCTAGTTAAACCATTGAAAAGACAAACTGACACCTGATGCCTGCCTGGCTGATGAAAATAATATGTGTGAACTCCTGGAGGAAAATAAAGTTCCGTTGTTTTGGATAATCTGTAAAAATGCATATTTTCTCTTTTGTGATGGAGCATTAAAGCCAGAAACAGAGAGAAAGAACAAAGGGCTGTCGTGCTTGTATCTTAAACGGCCCCTGCCCCAACTGCTCCAACTGTTTTTTTTATTCCTATTCTTATTTCCTGCAAAATTATTACAGTCCTCAGTCATCCGCCTTTGTTGTAGGAAAACCTGTTTATTATTATCATTTGAATCTAATATACTGATCTACTTCTGTTTGCTTGCAGTGTATCAATCCGCCTGCCCAGCACCAGCGGTTCGGACGGCTCCCCCTTCAGGTCGGTGTCTGAATGGCTGGAGTCCATCAAGATGAACCAGTACAGTGAGAACTTCACATGCGCTGGGATCATCACCATGGACCAGGTCCTCCAGATGAAGAACGAGTATGTGGGATACGATTGTCTTTAAATAGCTTGGAACTATTTACTGAACTTACTTGTACTAAAGTTTTACACACACACAATGAATTCTGTAATGAACCTCCTGCTTCTAGTTTATATATTTGTTTTCCTAAGATTGTTTCTTTTTAAAAGCCAGCAGAATAGTTTGTGCACAATATGATCTCTAACCCCAGCTACAACTTGAGAAATGTTTGAGATGGAAAAAGCAATAGAGGGAAGGAGAAGGAGTGGGCTCATTTGTGGTGGGCTGGTGGTGGTGGCTTGTGGTCGCCGCAGTCCTTATTCTTCTTTCCTCTCTCCATTCTTTCTCTCATCCCTCCCTTCACCCACACACACTCGCAACCCTGGGCAGCACTTCTCCTGGAGCCCCGAAAAAACCACTGGGTTCGGCTGTTTAGGGCAAAGGCCTTTTGTGGCTTCTCCAACATTAAAGGAGGGAGGGAGGAGGAGAGAATAACCTTTTTGGAGCAGGAGCAACAAGAGGAGATTAGGAAACTGAAATAGATGGATGAGATTTGAAGCCGCACAGTTGTCACATGTGTTCTCGTAGAAAGATTGAGGAGGTGCACTCCGAGTGTACCCCCTGAACCTATCACAGGGATAGTTTAAGGCAAATGGCTCTTCTCAGATGTGTGGGAGCGCTAAGCGGGCAATTTAGTGAAATGGGCTCAACCTTTTGGAAAAAAAGCGTTCAGTGAAGCACATGATATAAGGTTGTTTGGAAGCAATAATGAGCACCAGAGCTTTTCCTAACCGCATGACCAGCCAATAGTAACCCCCCCCCCCCACACACACACACTTTCTCCGCTACCATGGTATACGTATCTCCGTTGGACTTGCTCATGATTATGGGAAGATGGGCAGACTGCAAAGCAGACGACAACCCCTTTTGAAGTATATGTCATACAGAACGGTGTGATTTCATGGCCCCGTTTTTTCCAATTCGGGGCATCTGGTAGCACTCTTGAGAAACCAGCAGTTATTTACAGCCCACCCTCTGCTCGCCAGACAAGTGATTCATGGTCAACTGGGAGAATCCTCGTTATGTAATTAAGGCTGTAATTAAAGCCGTGACGTTGGACGGCTGTGTTGCAGGGCTTCTGCAGGTTTGCATCATGTGCTTGCGAAGAGTTAAACCCTCAGTATTAACCTTTAATTGCGAAGATAAATTAAAACCATGGCAGATTTCTAATAGGGAAGACACCACACCCAGCCAACCTGGTTCAGCGATCAAACTTGTTCGGCGTCTCGCATTTCATCAAACTGTCTGTGATTACAGGAAGGATGTGTGTGATGTGTTGGAGCGAGTCCAAACTGTAAATCCACATGCAGCTCTGCTTATGTACTGTCATGTCTCTCTTTCACAGGGATATTAAGAACATCGGGGTGAGGCTTCCTGGCCATTTGAAGAGAATTGCCTACAGCATATTGGGTTTAAAGGACCAGACGAGCACCCTGAGCGTGTTTGCAGTGTGATCGTGTCGACGAAGGGAATTAAAATCGGGCACTGAAGCAGGCAGCCCTTTGAACTCTACGCTGAGCTGGAGCGACTCTGCAGGGACGGCGCTGGATCTGCAAAACCAAGAGGGATATCAGCCCATCCTCTGGGGCCGGCCGAATCAGAATGATTTTTATGATTTCTTCATCTTGTCCACATGGGAATGGAGCAAATTATACAACGGCAGTAGATGACTCGATTAGACTCTGTATATTTAGATATCTATTTTTATTACCCATGTCTTCTGTACAGATACAATTCAGTGCAAATGAATTCATTATTTTTTCAATCATCAATCCAGTTGTGGGACCAGCTACAGTATAGGCCCTGAGCTCGTTCCCTCCAGTGTCTAACAAACAAGGGAGGCGCAGTCAGGGTGATGGTAGGGGTACAGTGGAATCCAGTCTGTGGTCAGTGCTGATGTCATGGCGTCTCCCTTTAATTGGCCCTTTTTGGTCCCTTTCCCGTTAGACCAATGAGGACGGAGCGCCAGGAGGGCTGAGATGAGCTTGAGTTGGCCCAGATTTAAAGAGACCTGTCGTTAGGTGTGTGAACACAGACCGACCTGGTGTTGTTTCTGGACCTTCTACTGGCTCTGTGCAGAAATTAAGCTATAATCAAATAAGTGGTGTTAGAATATATATGAGGTACTCTTTTTGTACAGATTCACTGTTTTCCTTTTTTCTTTGTGTTTGGGTAGACACCCCCACAAAAAAACATTGCGATTAGGACCTAATAATGTAGCACTTGGATCAAGAATTTTGTGATCTCTTTTCGTTTTGTCTCAGAATTGCAAGAAAAATGACAAAAAAAAACTCCTGAACTAAAGGAACGGTATCAACAGCTGTTTTCAGACATGAACTCCGGGGAATGTCCTCACGATTGGGATGCAGACTTTCTCCGGAGTTTGACTTTTAAACATGATCAACGCAGCAGGAGGTTCTCGGCTCAGATGTGCTCACTACAACACAGAAACTCTGGAGGTGGGGGCTGTGCAGCAGGAGGTAATGTCGGATATCATGTGTTTTTGCTCACAACACATCAACACCGACGTCGCTTCTAGTAACCAAAAACTCTCTTGACCTCTTCATTGGCGTCTACTGCTTTTATCTTGAGATATTTGTATTCTTTTTGTATTCTGTTGTGTGCTAGAAATGTCATCAACCCCCCCCCCCCCCCCCCCCCTGTTTTCTCACATCAGGTTTTTCAGACATTACCCAAAGGTTTTACTAGGGGGCTGGCAGGAGAAATTCCTCACATACAGCCCATCCAGCGAATTTCCCGGAGATTATCAGGAGTTCAGTGCTTGTCTGAGAGCAGCTGAAGTGCGAAATTCGACAAGTTTCAATTAGAGTGCAGCACATGTGTTAGCATGCCGGTAATGAAGAGGCAGATGAGGAAGTTTACCGCCAGTAGAAAAAGAAAGAAAAACCTCACAATGACTTTTGTTGTGGTTGAAATGATTTCATACTTAATAATCGTTTTGGTTTTGCAATTTCAATGTAAATGTTTTAGAAGCTTCTCATACTTCTTTTCGGATGAGTGGATGAAACTAAACAGACATTTTCTCTGTAAGCTTTGACAATAAAGACATTTAGAGTTTTTGAAGACATTTTGAGGAGTGTGTGTGGGAGCAGGAGTCTACTCCCACACAAGACTCAACCCCCCCCCCCCCCTCTTCTCTTAATTGATGACTGCAAATCGTTGTGTTACTGAAGCGCACCTTCCTTTACTTGAATTTTTAATTTGTTTTCAATTGTATCTTTGATTTTATTTTAGCTGATAGACCCATCTTCGGATAAGGGATTTTGTTTTCTGCTTTAATGGTTGCAATTACACTTTGTACATTTTGTATGATTTCACTATTTGCCGTATAACTCAACTGAATATTTTTGTATGTTCTTCCCATCACCTTCCTCCAAAGAGATGTAACTTACTTCTGCTGTCTTTCCAAACATTTTGAGAGTTCCCTCATCAAAGAGCAAACTTTTTTTTTTTCCCCTGTTGTTTTATACTGTATTTAATAGTCTATTTATTTTTTACTTTTATTTATTTATCCTGATAAACACTGAGCTGGGATTATAACTGAAGGTTGCTCTCTCTCTCTCATTCTTAATAATAATAATAATAAAAAAATCTTAAATGTCCATTTATTGCGCAGTTATTCACCTGACATTGCCTTTGGTGCACTTGTTGAGCAATAAAGCCTTAAATGAAACGTCTTGCTGTATGATTGATATAGAACAGAGCAAAGATAAGCTCATGTTTGTTTAAACGGTGCCAGGATGTTTATACTTCCACCTGGATTTCCTCATAATGTTGCTGAATCCACTGAGAACCTGTAGAAACACGCAAAAGCTTCCTGACCACACACACACTGCACTGTACACGCTATCTGCTTTACAATATGGATTAGATGCTTTTTGGGTTCAAATTGAATCAAACAAATAAACTATGAGCTAAAAAGTAAACTTGAAAATCTAAAATCCAGACTTTGACTTTGAGTTTGTCTCGGTTAAACAGAGATCCCACTGTGATCTGCCATTGGACACGTCTTGCACTGGGAAATTACCTCCAGCGTGATATGAGATGTTCCTCTCTCATGAAATCCCTTGCTCTGTCAAACAAGGTCAGAACTTCTCTCTTACTAAAGACCCTTTACTTTGGACTAATGAGAAGGAAAATAGGGACAAGAAATGTTATTTAATTTCACAGACATGTCATTATGGTGTCGCATGTCGAGCTTCACTGATCATGCTTTCCATCTGCTTCACAAACCTCAATGCCGATCTGCAGTTAAATAATAATTTACAGTCTGTATTTTGCCCACAGTAAAGATGAATTATGGTTTATGACGTTTGTTTTACTTTTATAGTTTTGGTCATGATTGACCTTTCATACTATAATTTTCACTAAAGCACTGGTGTTGCTAATGCCAGTGTGACAGTGAGCCAGCATGCACAATATGAGTGCCTGTAGGTGAAGGATGATTAATGAGAGGCTCAAATGAATTACATATAAAACCACAGATTATTTAAACCATCAGTCGTAAACATTTATTCAAATTTACAGATAAACTCATTGGGTAATCTGTGGCATGGTGCACACACATTTGTTCTCATGCAAAAATGATTCTTACCAATATCTAGCATCCAACGTTTAGCTAATCTGTTGGTTTACTCTGTGTTGTTGGGTTTCAGTACAATCATGTACTGTACAATCAAAATGTATACAAATCACACACAGGTTATAATACACTGGAATGGCCCTTTAATTCTTAAACTCTTCCTTATGCACTGGAGTGTGAGTCAGCGGTCAGTTTGATCTTGATACACTACACATAAACTGTTAAACATTCCCGTAGAAAAATAAATAAATAACCCTCTTACAATGTGACAATGCTGTGGTTAAGATGTGGTTAGTTTATACGCACACAAAAATAGGTTTAGTGACAGATTGTGTGTTAGTTGCTTAGTTAAGTTAGTAGACAGTTGTCGTGGCTATAATGTGAACATATCGATAGGAAACAAGGCTGATCTGGTTTGAAACAGGAAATAAATAATGGTCAACTTATGTTTCCACCCTGCCAACCTACCAATCTGCTCGCTGTAGGCAATTCAAGTAACATTTATTTATAAAACGCAATAAAAAAACCCAGAGTAGCCTAAGTGCTGCACTATAAAGAAATTTAAGAGAAGTCCAAGAATAAAAGAAAAAGAAAATTAGAATGGTCCAAAAACCAGAGCGCTGTCAAGGCCCAACAGTCCACTTAAAATCGGTTTAGTAGTTATTGCATAATGCTGCTGACAAACAATCCAACAAATTAACAAACAAACCAATCAAGGGACACTATTGACAATTAAGAAACCATGGGTTTTCAGTTTAGAATAAAAAATGTCTGCTAATAAGGGAAAAACATAATTGTATTCAGTAAACTATGTGGAGTAAATCATTCAAAAGTATATACAGACCACACAAGTGAACAGTAATATAGTAATTCTGCTTTATTTTACAAAAACTTTGACAATAAAATCTTCATTGTAGATAAACCAGGTAGGATGAACGCAAAGTTTCACTCTGGCTGTTTTTATAAAAGGCTCTGCACAAAAACAATAAAAAGCGAGAGTATATTGTAGAACTGTTTGAGGAGGACTCACTGATGACAAGAAATGATTCTGAAGTAGCTCCAGAGCCAGAACAGCCCATTACAAACAGGTGGGTTTAGAATGGGCCCTGCTGTAGCACCTGTAAACTGTAACCTATGCAGACCTTGATGCTGTATTAACGGCCTTTTTCCTTTTGCTCTAGTTATAATCACTATAACGACTAAAGAGCTTTGTCCCTTGTATGTCAACATGTCGTTTTGGGCCATTTGCTGAAAAGACTGACATTGTCTCGCAGAAGCGTCACCATAAAAACTATAGGTTGTAATCAGCTGATTGCACAAATTACCTATTGGTTAGTTTTTTTTATGGGAGGTCAGAGTCAGAGCAGAGAAGCGGGCAGGCAGGGCAGCGGGTAAAGGTCAGCGCCAAATGTTGCGTTGGTGCTTTGCATCGGTTACCGTATCAGGTTTCATAGCTCACACCAGCTGAGGATAAAAAAGTTAACAAAATGTAACGGTACAAGCAGGAGACGTCCTCCAAACACGCCCCCAAACACACTCTGGGCTTTACCTTGACTAGCCCACTTCGCCTTATCTCGCCAAGGCTGACCTTGCAGTGGCGAGGAAGTCCCTGGCGCCTTGCATTTAGAGAATTATCAGCTTTGCTTGATTGATGCAAGTGACAAAAGCCGTAAAAATGCATTCCTCAGATAAGAGCTGTGCACCAGAAAGAAGAATGTCAATATTTAGGTATTGAATTAATCTGTAGGTCAACGGGGAAGGAGCAAGACAAAGTCCAGTGTGGACAGAGTATGGGAACTTGGATCTACCGCTAAGTCCTTCACGAGCCTTTGTCTTTGACTTCCAGCTGGCTGTGTGTTCTTGCCTGTTCTAAACCAATAGGATGCCTCGAAATAGTCCTGGCTTTGTCTGGCAACTGTAAACCGAGAAAGTCCTTCTACTATTTTCCATCTCCATCCATCCATTCCCCTCAGTGCCTCACAGCGTGGTGGATTTTTTTCCCTCCCCTTTCTCTCTCTTTCATCCACGATGGAAAAAGAGAGGCAGCGCCACACCGTTCAGCTGCTGATTGTGCTGTTTGGGTTTATGCAAATACCCGTCTGAGGGCGTCCAAAGAGACTGCTGGAGGAATTCGGTTTGTGACCCCTGCCGTCGGCTGTAACGTGATTATCCTCGCTCTGCGGGGGTTGAGTGTGTGGAAGTTTGTGTCTTGTCATTTGGACTGTAAATGACAGGGATGCATAGAGAGTCAGGGAGAGAGCAGGGGGGAGAGTGAGGCCTGGTGGCAGAGGGGGGTTAGCCGAGAGATTTGAATCATACCAGGGCATTACTGCAGGCCACAATATCATGTGTGGTGATTGTGTTGAAGGCTTGGCGTCCAGGACCCGGGGCCTCCCCCCGTGGACGGGTGTGTGTGGGGGCCCGTGGCTTCTACAGCTTTTTTTCCCTCCTTCTTGTGGCCTGTTAGATGTCTTTGTTCTCTGGGCGAAGGTCAATTTAAAAAGAAATAAGGAAGAAGGAAAACATTACCATGGCACTGTTCATGTATGACCTCTCCCTATACCGCCGCCTTCCCTCTTCTTTTTTTTGTTTTATGTTCTCCTGGCAACTCTCAGTGTCATGCGCGGATTTGAAAACCGGCTACACTGAGGAATTTACATCCTCACTAATTTTAGCAATGGGTTCCTGACCAGAAAACACATCCTCCAATTTCTGTCTATATTGGTCTTCCTGCGTCTTTCCGCTGCCGTTTCTCTCACCAGCACTCCAGGGCTTTTTGCAGATTATTCTTCTCCGTAAGCCTCCTCTGAGCCCCTCAATTTTCCTATTTTCAATGTATTCTGGACAAAAAAAAAAAAGTGTAAGTCACGATCCAAGATTACACCCTGAGTGCTGCCAGATCTTCTCTCCAGGTTTAATCTACGTAGAAACAAAGTAAGCTGCTGGGCCTTAACACTGTAATAAACGTGCTTAATAAGATAGTGAGGAGCAAATAATTGTTACCAGCATCCTACTTTCCCCAAACTGTGCTGCTGAGATCTGTTTGATGTCAGCGCGAGGCGACATGAGTGGGAGTGGAGAGCAGAAACACAAGCCCCTGTTGACATAAGCCTCGTCTTTCCGCAGACTCGCTGTATATTTTGCAATGCCGGCCTAATTCACTCCATATTCCTCCTAATGGCACCGCTGATGTCACTCAACACATAAAAATTCTCATAGGTCAGACTTTACGAGATTCTCAACACACATGTCGCCGCCCCTACGAAGGAGCTTTTTAGGCGGCTGCTGTTTTTTAGAAGCTTTTTGTTGAGGAGAGAATCGTGCAGTTTAAGATTTAGACTAAACATTTTAAGCTAAACATCTGTACCTGATCTTTGGCCGAACAAAATAACCTAAAATCTTCTCATAGATGTTTGTTTAAAGGGTCTGGTCCAAACCTGAGGTGGCAGGATTAGAGGCTGCAGTTTGAAGCAGCTCATATGGTTCTTATTTAAGATTGTTGCCGCGTGCACCTACGTATGAAAAGACAGTCTCAACAACATGTATTAAATTTTTATTTTGTTCAATGTTTTCTGAACCGACAGTATGTGTTCTATTGCAGCGACATAGGTGAATTAGAAATGAAATTAGCTTAACTGAAACCACAGGCAGTTACAATAGATACAAATATTAAATTGAAAGTATAATATTTGGTGATAAAAAGATTGAATTATAATGAGAATGTTTTCACAAGGGCTTTGCAGACTGGAAATCAGAGCAGTTGTTTTATCTTTCAGTTAGAAAAGATGCACCAACCATATATATATGCAGTATATATATATATATATATCATCTTCATCAGTGACTAAATTGACAATGTTCTTATTAAGCCCAATAATTCCCAAATTGACAGAGAAAACTCAATAATCCTCTTTTTTCATCTGAATATCTTTGGGTTTGCAAGAACTGATTAGACAAAAAAATACATTTCAGAGTGGAGCAGGAGCAGGGCAGTAAAGGGGCCACAATTTATACAGAGTCCAATTATATATTCAGAATCCGGGCAAAATATCTGATTCAGTAAGGTGCACATTTAAATCTGTACTGGTCACTGTTAGCTTAATAGCTTTGAGCAAAGACACAAATAATTGAATACATTTAGAAAATTGTTCAAGCACATTGTGTTCTTTGAAAAAGTTCAGATTGTTTGTGCGTCACTAGTTTATTAAAAAAAAAATACTACGGACAGGAAAGGGGCACATTTGGGTCCAATAGGACATCAGCTGGGGCCAGTGCCCCCTGGACCCATGCATCCCTGGGTCCGCCCCTGCTTCGGAGTGTAGCCTATGCCAGAGTATATTTGGACATGTCGACATAAGGAGTCAGGGATGGAACATTTTCGACCTTCCAGTTAGTGGACGACATATACAAAACAAGGAAGATACAAAAACAACCAAACACAAACAATTCAAAATAAACATACAGCTCTTATTGGAATGCATGTTTGAAAATAATGTTAAACAACAGCCGGAAAACCAACATGCAACATATAGAGGTCACATTGGTACTGCATAGTGTAAAAACTTCACAGACTCTCCACACAGAAGGGGTATCATGTGTGTCTGTACTGCATATGCTTTGACTCACATTGAACAATTACAATAAAGATGGAACAATAATTCCCCAAATTACCACCAGGACTGACTTGGTGAACAACAACAACAGAATGATCGAAGAAGACGCGGCACCCAGAGTGAAGATCGTTAACTTTTTCAAGTGAAAGGCTGAGATTGTCTCAATTTAGAGACGTTGCAGACCCATCACCTAGAGGATGTTAGCGGTACTGTAGCTCAGGTCAGCCAGCTCTCAGTGGCTGTTAACGGTGCCCGCATGTGGATGTTTTGTGGAACATCATTAAAGTTGTAACCTACATGGGTGGTATGTCTCGTATAGATGTGTTTCACAGGACGTCTATTCAAAAGGTATTTTTCTCTTCAAAATAAGTCAAAGAAACTAAAGTAACATTTGAAGAGTTACAAAGGCTCACAAAAGGAAGAAGCAAGAAAACAAAATGCTAAAGTGCTCTGTCATTCTTCTATTTTCCTTATTCAGCAGGATGTATCTCTCCCTGCAACTTCATGGCTTCTATTTGCTGCGATTTCTTTGTTTTAGCACCAACCTCCCCTCCCTAGATTTCCGTCTGTCTGCATGTGTTTTAGAGGCCATTAATCGTCCCCTGCACAACATGCACCCCAGTAGATAATCACCGTCATTAAACCAATTAGGTAGCACATGGAGGGGAGGTTCAGCAAGGCCCTGAGGCCTCCCACTCCTGTTCCTCTCTTCCAGGACGGCCGAGGTGGTCTGCTGAAACTCTGGCAAAGCCTTAAATAAAGAAGGGAGTGAATTACTCCAGCTCCAGCTCTGGATTAATGCAATTTCCTGTTGGTGTAGCCTTGAGAGAGCTTGCCAACTTCGCTGCAGGCCAAGTAACCATGCAGTGCCAGCAAAAGTCCTCTCCAAATTTTCTGCATCCTTCTTTTTGCGGGGCGCAGCGGACATTAATGTTGGTGTCATCAAAATATGTTTTCCGCAAAGCTAAGAGGGCTATTCTGGTGCCTCTGTGGCAAAACACAGAAAAAGAGATCAGAAGTGGCAGGAAAGGGAGGGGAGAGCGGTCAATCTGCAGACAGTGGTTTTCAACATACTCTGTCTATCAAATGATGCTAGAGCTAATATTATGGTGTCATGGTGCCGTGCACAGTGGGAGTTCTGGCAGAATGAGGCTGTTACACATAATACATACAACTCTGATTATTTGGTTATTGAGGGAAATGGAAGTAAGACTTCCAGTCACCGTCCACATGTGCAGGAGGAGAGCCACATAATGTCCCTCTCACATCCTCAGAACGTCTCAGAAGGTTTGTCATCTTGGACAACGGACTGTCCTCCCTGGTTTCTGAGAGGGATTTCCAAGCACACTTCATGTTGCGTTTGGCACGTGAGTCTCTGAACTAAAAAAAAAAGAAGTGAAGGAACAAGGAGCTCTATACAGGCTCAGTCTGCTGACTTATGAATGACATCTCTGAGTGAAATGTTAGCTGTTGTAATAACTCTAGAGTACATAAGCAAAGAAAGGCAAACCAAATCCTGCAGGTTGAAGATAAGATCATAGCAACACATCACTCACCGGCCAACTCTTTTATTAGTGCCGGGTGCTTTCTTCACGGGTGCTGGAAACTCTGGAGTTATACAAATGTGGATCAAATATAGTGACGAATGAATGAAACATGAGGAAATGAGGGAATTTGTGCTTTTCAACATTCTGGGAAATACAGCTTTCCAAAGTTGGTGGAAAAGATCAACACTACTTCCACATGTGCTCATCAAGAAGAGAGCTGGAGCTGTAGGCTGTAAGGCTTTAGCTTATAGAATGGAGACTGGAAACAGAGAGAAGAACTACAAAAACATCTGACTCTCTTATTAAGTAATAATGACTTGTTCATTTAATCATAACAAAATACAACACAAATCTTAAAATGTAGTGTTTTAGAGGGGTCAACTTGCTGTTATGGTATAACAAGTATAATACTAACAATAAAGTTATATATAATAGTTACTATTTACAAATAATATAAAAAGAAAAATTGTGGGTTTAACTTTGCGATCTACACTTCTATGTTGTGGTTCACTAGAGGCAGCCGTTTTGAGTAAAACAGATAACATGTTACAAACAATGTAGTCATTAAAATTACTAAAGAATAGGAGGGTCTGCTGTACAAACACTCAATGTATAAATGTATATATTATAAAGCAGTGAAAATGTATCCACTTTAGAAAACTTAATGGTTGCTAAATTAATAGCAGTAATATTTATACTTAAAGAGAGCACATACCTCTCCAAGGCCCAGCAGTCCTCTTGTGAAACCTCATTTAAATTCACTCAATCGAGATTTATATCTGGAACCTCATAAATATCAGTCCTCTAGACATGCCTGGTTTTCTTCATGAAGATTTATGAAGTATTCTCAGAGAAATAATGAAAATGTTGAAAAACGTCTTATCTCATGATGTTAAAAAAAAGAAAAGAAATTGCTGGATCCGCCCCCTGATCTGGATCCAAATCAAAATTGAATCGATTGTTTCCATCCATATGTTGTAATCCTGCTGTCTAGCAGACAGACAAACAAATAAACAGAGATGAAACATAACATCATTAATGATGTAGGCATTTCTTTAAAAATATCAAGGTGTCCAATACTCAAAAACAACTTACTCAAGTTCTAATAATCCAATATGGCAAGTTCAAACATAACAAGTGCATTAATCAAGATACTTCATCAAACTGGAACGTGTGGTTGAAAGCATGAACTTTTCACAGAAAACATTTTGGCTTGTCAAGGCAGGAAAAGCCGAAACCATGACTCAGTACCTTCCAAGTTATAAACTATGACAGTGAGGTAGCGTAACTCATCTGAAAATCCGACCTGTACTTTCACTTTCATGACATGCCAAAGAGTCGGCCGTGAGAAGGGCCTGGAATTCGTCCTATCAGGTTCTGCCAGTCATCTGATCTGCTGAGCGATCCCAGCAGCTATGATACCAGAGGAAGAGCTGTCTTTAATACCACAGATAGGGTTCATTCTTTTTCATTTAACTAATTTGAATAAACTTGCATCAGGTAATTGTGGTTAAATTCAACTTTTTGCTCTTTGCTCTCAGTTGTCCGTAGTTTGAAGATTAAAATCTCAGCATCACAACTATTTTCCTTTTCCATACTGAAGTGGCCACTTTTGATACAAACCAGCATAGCAGGACTCCAAAAACCCAAGAAACTCTAAACACTCATCTCAGTTTCACATTTTATTTGATCAAGAATTAAGTCATTTGCCAAACAAGCAATGATCGGAGCCTCAGCTGGACTGCTGCTGTTGTTGCGCGTGATCGCACAACCTCAAATAAATCTACTGCAGCCAAAACATGAGCTGAGGTTTCACATAAAAACTTTTTTGTCAGCTCCCGCCGGCCCGACAGCTCAGGGCTTCACTAGGCGGCTCTCAGAGTTAAATGTGGTTCTATGTGGATGTGATGCAGGGTGGGTCTATAAAAAAACATGGTACTCAGTCAGTTTGACCTTGTTAGAAGTTTAAATACGTCCAAGAAAATCATGTCATCAATTTTCACTTACATCAGGGTGGGGAGTTCCCACATTCATTCAGACTGCCATAACGATGTAAAATATTCCCAGAAGCTGAATTATGACTCATTTCCAATAGAGGATCAAATCAATCACATAAAACTTTGACAGTATTAACTAAAAGACGTGTTTGATGTGCACATAAATGGCGATACTTGAGAACCGTCCAGAACTGAAAGGCCTCCAATTCCTGCTTTGAGTCGAGGGACCACAGAAATGAGTGTTGCCGAATAACTGTGGCTTTGCAGATGGGAGCATCACTGTGAATGTGTGTATGTGGACGTTACACAATCCTTCTCAAATACTGGGAAAAAAAACAAACATTTTCATCTAATCAGATTCAAGATTTATTCAGTTAGATCAAAACCGACGGGGGAAAAGAAACACAGTAAACCACTTTCATAGACAGTATGTTAGAACTGCACACAGAAACACACAACAACCAGAGAATCAACTTTTCTGGAACACGCAAAGTGAGAGGCAGGAGCTTACCCCTGGGAGCTAGTCGAGATTTTTTCCTGCAGATCATAAAGATATAACATTATAAGATATATAACGTCACTGCTGCACTTTTGCCTTTTTACCACAAGAGGTCAGACTGCTCCTAAACCTGCCCTTGGCAGTACGTTGGGACTGTGGGACGAAAAAGAGTGTTGGAAAACACATCATAAATTAAGAAAATGTTCTACAGGGATTTTCTTTGGACGTTAAAAAAAGTTCATGAGCCTTTAAATAATTTTTTTAAAGGGTTCAGGTTTCTCTAACTATTCAGGGGTCACTGAACAGTGACAGGCTGTTATTGAGAGGCTCCATAGGTCTATGAGTCTCTTGAAGGTGTCACACACAGAGACCCTGTAACCCTGTTGAAAGACATCAGGAGACATTATATTGTCCTAACTAGTGTCCTGGGCAATATTGAACCTCATTGCTAATCAGTTTCTTTTCTTTTTCTTTCTTTCATTGGTGCTGTTCTTGACTCCTCTGTCATGGACATGTAACCCACCTCTCTTAATCTATATTCATCTAATCCAAATCGCTTTATTGTTTGTGGTGACAAAAAGCTGTAAAAGGTGCATAAAGTAATTCAATTTTCTCATGCCTAAATTAGCAGGATCAGTATCAAGTATCTTTGCCTCGAGGTATTTATCTCAGGTTTAGTGAATGGATCCATCCGGCCCACATTCAGAAGTAAGACACTGCTTATGGTCACAGCAGGTCTCCTGGTGAATGTGATACTAAGATTTAAGTCATTCATAAGTGCAATCTTAGGGCACTCGCCATTTGGACTTCAGAGATGTGCTTCGTTTTACAATAGAGCAGAACCTCTGAAATGAATAGTCACGGCCTAATGCATTAAATTCATATTCCTGTGATGAGCTGCGGATGGATATAAATTAGGGGAGATGCAGCTTTTTTTTAAAGAGACAACAGCTCGTTCTAACCGTGCCAAAATATTTTCCAGGGTTGACATCAGTGTCTGGTGTTTTTGCAAACTTTATCAGCACCATCATCCCCAGTCTATTGACCAACGCTTCTCTGCCTCCTCTCTGGCCAATTAGTGGAGGAAGAAAAGATCCAAATGCAAAGATTGGCTTGGTTGCCATGGCAACATGATCCCACCCCCTGCTGACGCAGGTGATGTCAGCAAAGTCTTGGGTATATTATCCCAGCATTAGTGTGTGTGTGTGTGTGTGTGTGTTGCATACAGACCTGCTAGGTCAAAGACAACTGGATTGATTGACTTATTGACTGACAGACAGACAAATAGATAGATGGATAGATTGATAGATGAACAATGTTAAAAATGAGTCCTCCTTGTATGGACAGGAAGATTACAGTGGGAGGAGAGGAGGAGAAATAGAGGGGAGGGGATTGAAAATCGTCTCCAAACAGGCATTCATGTTTTGTCCGTCCCCCCCCCTCTCTCCCTGATTCTCTCTCTCTCCATGCCCCCTCCCCACACTTGGTCGGTGTCACTCTCTCACCTCTCTCCTCCCATACAGAGAAGTCAGGTTTTCGCATCAGCCAAACAGCTCGTTGGGCATCCACTCTTACTTTTCCCCGTCCTCAGTTCTTCACCTCTCTCCCTGCTCCTGCTGCCGACAGATACCGTACTCCGGCCACAAGTGCTGCCTCTACACTTTCTTTCTCCAACCCTTCTTTCCCCTCCACCTTCCCGCTGCGCATCCTCCTCATCCTCCAGCCACCATGGTGAACAGATAACCGTTTCTGCCATCCTGAGACCATGGGTGCCTGCCTCTGCAAAGGTCACAAAGGTCAGTGTCTAATACCACCTGTTTGTGCGTCCATGTGTGTGTGTCTGTGTGGAGGTTGGATCAACCTGCAGGTATGCAACAGGACCAGTAACCTAAAACTAGAGAGCAGGAGAATTTACATTATCACGTGGAATCATTTCATCCTGTAGCTGCATGCAGGCAGACTGACTGACATCGTCGAGCTGTCGACTGCAAACATGGAGGGTAGAACCATATTTTTACATCAGAAAGGTGTGTTTATGATGTGTAGCTGCATAGGAATAATTTACATGAAACTGTTGCACAACACAAACCCTGACATTCACTCCGA